>NC_062224.1:73309716-73369716 GCF_902686445.1 Sciurus carolinensis
TACTTTAATAATTAAAGCTGAAGAATATATTTCATATTTTTATGTATATTCCCCTTATTATTTATTTTACTAATTTTTTCTACTTTACTTTCTTTCAAATAGCTTTTATATATTTCTAATTCCTTCCAGAAATCTTGATGCTGTCTATTACTATTACTGAATATAACTTAGGTAGAATTAATATCTTTATGATGTTGGGTTTTCTAATCAATAATATGATTAAACTATTTGTTTTCTACATCTTTCTCAAGAGTCTAAAGTTTTCCTCATATTGATCTTGCACATTTTCAGTAAGTTTATTCATGGATATTTTATAATTATATATAGTTCTATATAATTATGAATTATAAAATATGAATTTATATATTCATATTAGTAAGTAAAATTTTTTAATTACTTTTAAAAAATGATGTGGAGACATCACACTTAGATCCCTGGTCTTCAGAAAACCACATATTTATATTTGTATGTTGGCTGATCATGCAACATCCAAATATCTCTGTTCTTTTTGTTACTAGAATTTTCTTTGAAATTGTCCCAGATGGAAAACAAAAAAACTGATTAATTGGATTGTCAAGTAGTTTCTAATAAACAAAATCTGAGCTGCATAAAATAGTACCAAAGGTTGGACCCTGAGAATCTCAGCCTTTTAGAATTTGCAAAGGGTGAAGATAAGACAGATGGACCACCCAAGTCATTCTCAAACGTGAGGCAAGAAGGAAACCAGGATGTGGGGTGACAAATGGAGCAGAGTTAGTTGGCGGAAGCCTTTTGGAAAAACTGGGCCTCCTCCTTTGCATTAGTTACGGTTACAGTGAGTATGAAAACATAGTGAGAAGATGACAGAGTGAGCACAAACCAACGTGAATGGCAAAATTAACAGACCGTTGGAAGCACTCTGGGATGTACCAGGATATACTTTCTGCCATTTGCTAATGTCCACCATAAAAATAAGGATTAGCACTTACTTCTGTGGGATACTACCTGATTTGAAACATCCATTCAATTATGAGGAACATATGATGCAAATTAGTTTTCCTAGAGTCTGCAGGTGCCTTTTACTGACCTGGATGAAGTACTTTGCTCAACAGCTCTCAAGAGTGCGTTGCTAACCTTGCACAGGTGAGCAAATTCCAGCCATCAGTAGATACAGTCTTAAGTATAAATTAATTAACTAATAATTTAAATGATAGGTAACAGATTTATAATAGTTCCTTATGTATTTAATATGCAATTTTTTAAACAGAGGAAATGGGTGAACTTAGGAATAAAGATGAAATTAAGTAAAGGAAACCTGGTGTATAATAAACTGATCTTAAAATGATAAAGTTTAATTTCTTTAACCAGGTATGGGAAAGCAATCTGTGCTGAGAATGTAGGTATGTGTAATTATTTTAAAAGGTTCAAAAATATCTCCAGCTACAAATGCTGTAAAACCATTGAGTTGTTAAAAAAAAGTAGCTTTACAAAAAGGAAAAGAAAATATTATGAATTTCTATATAATTTTTTTTTTTTTACAAATGCCAGCTTCTTTACCAGACTTTCTTTAGATTTTTTGCACTAATCCTTTTCTCAGTAGACAATACCATGTCTTAACACACACATCCTGCTTTTTGTCTTAAGCAGTTACTGTGGATTCTTCTGCAGAATTGTTTAATTCATTATCCTTTCTTTTGAATGAATTGGGAAGGGATGTCACTGCTTGATAACCTGACAGATTGTTTTGTGTCTGAGTTTCTAAGGCAAAGCACCAGGGTGTGCTAATTGCTGAATCCTTTGTGCACCGTTAACTCTCACCTGCTCTGAAAAACTGGATTGCAGCTTCGTTTTTATCTTCAAATGACTCTTTTTTTCTAATCCCCTATTTGGTATTGTGACACAGAATAAAGATATTTATTTGAGAAAGACAGAATGTGGGTTACGAAGAAAAAAAAGGTGAATTAAGATGATCCTTTGGCATCAGCAAAGGAAAATGTTCTTTTAGTATTAAAAAAATAAACCTGCAGATTGATACATTCACACTGGTAAAGCCATCATTTTATGGATCTCTGAAAATTCTTCTTGAATAGAGAGAAGTACAACCTTGAGGGTCTGGCTGATTAGTTTCCAGAGTGCATACCTCCAACCAGAAATGTGTCTTTTAAAAGGGTGGTGGAGTGAAAGAACCAAGACAGAAAGGAAAGGGAAGAAAGAATAAGTTATGAATTTAGCCATAATCATATGCCTTCCCCACTCCTAAAAATGAATGGCCCTGATAAAAAGCAAAAAACTTAGTTTATCAGACTGTTTTTTAAAAAAACAAATAGAAATTTGAAAAGAATATCATCTTTTGGTGGTTGTATGAGGAATGACTTATCTTCAAATTTTAACATTTTTATTCTTCAACAAACACATTATTTTTGCAGTAAATTTAAAAATCATAGCTTGTGAGAGTAGATGATTCCAAAGCAAAGTAATTTGGAGTAATCACAGTGTTTCTGACTTGACAAAAGAGGCTGGACATGTGAGTCAGAGCCCCCAGGTAGAAGTCAAGAGAGGAATATGATTTTCAATATTTTTGCAGGAAAAATCTTTTGGCAACTTGTGTAATGTTAAATTTTCCTTACGTCTTTTGTTTTTCTTGCATTTCTTCCTCCAATAATTGCCAGTGGTAATCAAATAAGATGCTGCAAAACAAACAAGGAAAACTAAGTAGGAGTGATAAGAGAAATAAATGAGACTGGCTATACCTGAGGAATAAAGGTGATTTGGGAAATAGTAGATTTTGGTTTTTGAGGTGACATGATGGGGATCAGGAGCATGAAGCTTCAATGACACTAGGAACATCTGGAAGAGTCGGGTCCTCTCTAAGACCGAATAGGATTTGTCTAGGTACAAAAGATAGAGGAATATAGGTGAGGGCTGTGGCACTCACCTGTAATCCCAGCGGCTCAGGAGGCGGAGGCAGGAGGATTACAGTTCAAAGCCAGCCTCAGCAGCTCTGAGGTGCTAAGCATCTCAGTGAGACCCTGTCTCTAAACAAAATAAAACAGAAATAGGGATGTGACTCAGTAGTTGAGTATCCCTGAGTCAATGCCCAATACCAAAAAAAAAAAAAAAAAAAGTAAAAAGTTAAGAGGAATATAAATATAATGGTTCCCCATTCCCCAACCTCAGAGCATAAATTTTATTATTTATTATAAAATTTGGGGCCAGTATCTCATTCCCACATCAGTATCAAGTGTTTGCCCCTTGGCACATATCTCCACCTAGAAACAAAAGAAAACAGAGGAAACTAAAAGTGTACGAGTGGATAAAGTATTGTGGGCATAAATGAGACGAAAGCATATTTTTAACTACCTTAAAATCCCACCCTCCAAAATAGGCTTACTTTGTTCAGGAGTTGCTTCAGAGGGTCAGTATATTCAAATGCTGTGAATCTCTAAAGAATCTTGGAAAACGAAGGAAATGCAATCTATCTTTCAAGGTTACCTAGAGAAATTCAGAGATCTTCGCACATAATCTGATTCTCTAGATGCCTTTCCTCCCAGAATAAACTCTGTCTTACAAAAATTACAAGGGGAAAAATAATACAGAAGCATTTGTTTTCTTGGGAAGGTAAAGAAAATAATTATACGTGGGAACCCCTTAGACTTCCAAGGAGTCTGCAGGAAGGCTAATGCTGTTAGGAAAGGGACAGCTTTGTTTTATAGTCCCTGATGTCTGTTTTTCAGTGTGGAGGGAAATGAGCACTTTCAGAGCTGCGCCTGCAAGCCATGCAGTATATCTGACACGCTGCCCTCTGGGAAAACCCGCCGGTGGGGGAATTGTTCCAGTGATGCAGTACAGCTTGTAACTTGGAATCCCGTCGGAGAACTTTGTAGTCGCTTGTCAGTCAGTGGGAAGATAAAAGAGGCAGCTTCCTTTCAAGCAATTTGAATTCATTTCCCGTAATGAGTTAGAGGGTCAGGCAGCGGGAGTGATCTCGCCTGAGATCTTATAAAGTGTATTCCGTGGGTGGAAGTAAAGAGCGGTGGGGATAAGGAGTCTAATGTCTGCCTCAGTGCAGCAGCTGCGGAATATGACTTCTTGTTGGTCACTTCTTTTTAGGACCACGAAGTCAGATTTCAAGATCCATATTTTAGAAGGGAAGGTCAAAGGTCTATTCTGTTTTTTAAAATAAAAACCCAAAGTATGAATACTTAAGCTCAGGAAATGTGTACAGCAGCAAGTGATAGTCTGTCTTACACAAACACTCATCGAGTGCTGATGTGTTAAAGGTATTGTACTATGGTTATGTTCACACGATACAGTTATTGATCATGCAATTTATTATAGAGATGTAAAAGAAATTAAATGCGTGTAGTGGTGGATAGTCTGTTTAGTTATAGTCAACAACCCTGGGCCTCTCTCCCTGACCATTTAACATATTGTTTTAAAATCAGCACAATAGACATTAGGAATTACTACTGTAGGAAATTGTTCTGAGGTTTAAAGCAAGTGTTAATTTGAGAAGCAACTGTCTCTAACGATAAAAAGGCAAGAAGGAAAGATTGCATTTATTATACCTTTGCATAAAGTTCCAACACATCTCTGGAGGAATGAACACATGCAAACATAAGCACACAGAAAATTAAAAAGTTGTCTGGATTAAAAATCATTACTGTATTGTTGACCAAATTTTGAATAGGTAATGAAATATATGTCACTTTAAACATTTGGCTATAGAATATATACTCACTGAATATATTGACACTTTTGATTGTATATCATGTCATGGCCAATAAAGCTATAGAAATGTGTAATTAGGACATATTCTTCCACAAGAATGGAGCTAAGCATTAATTTATCAAACTTATTTAAGAACTCATCTGTTCTCAACAGTCACACAGCCGCTTATTGAATTTGTGTCTGATATATAATTGGCTATTTTCTTGACATAATGAACAAGTGCATACTCTATGCTGTTGTGTCTTTTAAGGCATCAATGCAATGATGAAATGCAAATCGTAACCATGGGCTGTACCCTGAGTTGGGATGCAGCCCACAGGTTTTCAGTTCATGTCTCAGACTCTGCCCAGCATCTTTGTGGAAATGTACCCCATTCTAATTCTTCCTGAAAGGAAATTGTTAGAAGGGGGTTACAGGCAACATATCACCCTCAAATGATGGACTTTGGCTATGGATAAGAACAGCCCACTTAAAACTAATATTTCCCAAATCCTGGAGTGAAGTTCTTATGATCAATGAGTTGCTTTACACAATTTTTATTGATATTGAATATAAAAAATCCTTTGATATAGTTTTTATACACCTTTTATATAGTTTTCAAAGGATTTGGATATGTAAATGGTTTATATAAATTGTTTTATTGTTTTATTTTTCCTAATTATATACCTTTGGGGAGGTATCAAGGGAAGTTTATTCCCAGGAGCGTAAATCTGAAATTATAGAATTCTAGAAACTTATTCATTTATTCATGCAACAAACACGTATCTAGTTTATTTTATAGAACAAGACAGCTAAAGACAGGTGCTAGGGATATAGCAGTAAAAAAATGAGGCACAGTCTCTGTACTGAAGAGGCTTGGAGCTGAAAAGAGGAGATTGAAATTAACCAATTAATCACACAAAAATATAAAGTATTAATATTAGGATTAACATAAAAGTATATATCATAAGATATTCCATATTATGGAACTTAATGTAAATTTGAGGGTCAGGAAAAATCTTTACAAGCTGCTGACTTTTAGGGTAAGTGTAACAAATGACTAGGTACCATTTTGGAGAAGAATAAAGGAAAGAAGATTCCAGAGGGAATGGCATTTGTGACTCTTATAAGAAGGGTCAAATTGTAGTGGGTTTGAGGGAAAGAACACCAGTGTATCTAGGACTGGGTGAATGAAGAACAGAATAAACATGTTGAGACTGGAAACTAAGCAGGAGCTACTTCATGCAGAATCAAGCTCCTTGTTTCATGCACTTTGGCACAGAGTTGCCCTAACTGTGAAGTGTTGTCAATGTTTCTTCAGTTTTTATCCTGATAAATATTGCTTAAATTTAGTAACTACTGTCTTACCATATTGACTTAGCCTTATTTATTTATTTTTTCCTTTGGAGGTAGTTTCATTGACATGATACCAATTACAAATGTATTATATTTTCTTTTATACATATAGTCTTAATTCCTGTGAAGAGATTGTGTATGTGTGTATACACATTAGTGCATGCAAATGTAAACGTATTTGATATCTTACTATAAACATTTCTTGGATTCTATTTTACACATGAAACATTATATCATGGATATTTCCCATAAAATACATAAAAACATTCTTGTACATATGTAATATGCCTTTTTGTTGGATATTTAGGTTTCTTATTTTACTACTAAAAACATTAATTATTAGCATATACTTCTGCATATTTCCTTAATATATGCAGATAAAAAAGAAATTACTAAATTAAAGGATGGGAATACTTTTCATTACTACTGATATGCATTGGAAAATTGCTTTCAAGAAAGGTCACATAAATTCACATGCCTTCTAACAGCATACAAATATGTTTAGCTGGCTGTAATTGTGCCAATTTGATAGATAAAAATGGTAGGTTGTTTTAATTTTTATTTCTTTTCTACCTATTGAGCACAAACATTTTTCATATGCTTACTAGTTATTTGTTTTTCTTATTCATCTCCTCACACACTTTGCCCAGAAGATTTTAGGGGCTTTTAAAATTTGATTCCATATATATGACCACTTAAACATTATAATAGTAATTAATAGTCATTACAATTTTGAATATTTTATCCAATTTATCCTTTTGTTTTTGAGGTCTAGGAAGTAGTGTTTTAATTTTTTATAATTAAATCTTGGCTTATTTTTTGTATAAAAATTTTCTCCATCAAGAGTTGAAATATATATTGCTGTATTTTGCAAAATATATCAGAGATTTAAATTTGTATGCATGATGGTAACTGTCTCTGAGCTATTTATTTCTTCCCTTTACATTTGTTTCTCCGACTCATCAGTATGCTCACTTAATCTTTGTGCTTTCAACTTCTAAAATCTTTTAAAATACCTTTGTACCTAGCCTACTATTCATTTTTAAAAGTTCTTAGTTCTTATGTATATTCTTCCAACTGAACATTAGATTGAGTTGAAAAAAGTAACTCTCATTTTTTTAATGGACTCTCCTTGTTAGAAATTAATTCTGGAGGAATTTATATCTTTAGATATTTACTATCTGGAAATGAGTTATGATTTTATTTATTTAAGCATTTTGTATCTCACAGTTATTTTCTTCATTTAGGCCTCATATTTCTTGTTAGGGGTTATGCCCTCATATTTTACTTTTGTGACTGTGTTCGTTTGTTATTATAATGAAAAAAAGAATAACTGGTATTGCATTTAATTATTAATACAATACCATTTTAATCAAGTTTCAATAAATGTTTAGAAATCTCTGGATTAATAATTTACCCAACTCCATGAAGATAGAAAATTAAGAGGTGTTTACTTAAAGAACAGGAGTCTAGCCCACTCATTTATGTTACTTAGCTGTATGTAACACAATAACACACAGAGTGAACACTTTTACTTTGAATAAAAAGAGTTCTAATTCAAGTGCTATGTCACAAATATAACCCATAGAAATTGGGTATTTTAATTAAGCCACAAACTAAACTATTTGATAATTTTTTGTTTCTAGTAATTCATTTGAGATCATTAAAGTAAGCACATAAATAAATACAAGGTTTAAAATATTCATATCCATTTGTGTCCTTTGCAAAACACACAATTTGCCTCCTTGAAATTTTTTAAAAGAAATAATCATACGGCTCAAAATGGATCAAAGATCTAAGTTAAGACCAGAAACTTTGCAACTCTTAGAAGGAAACATAGGGGAAACACCTCAACACAGAGACACAGGCGATAGGACTCCAGTAGCTCATGAGATAATAGCAAGAATAGACAAACCAGACAGCATCAAATTCAAAAGCTTCTGCACAGCAAAGGGAGCAAGTATGAAGAGCACCTATAGGATGGGGGAAATCTTGGCCAGCTACTTTTCCAACAGAGGATTCAGAGTGAGAATATACGAGGAACTCAAAATACTCAACACCCAACCAACTAACCAACCAAACAAACAAAAAAAATCCCACTCAATAAATGGGCAAATAAACTGAACAGACACTTCTTAAAAGAATTACAAATGATGAACAATTACTTGAAAAAATGTTCAACATCTTTAAACATCAGGGAAATGCAAATCAAAATTACACTGAAATTAATTCCATGTTACCCCAGTAGAATACAAATAACAGTACAATCATTAAGAATACAAATAACAACACTTGCTGGAAAGGATATGCAGAAAAAGGAACTCGTACACTGTTGGTGGTAATGTGACTTAATATAGACACTTTGGAAATTAGTAAAGTTAGCATACTTCAGAGATACTTGCATATCCATGTTTATTGCAACACAATTCACAATACCCAGATAATCTTTCAACAGATGAATGGATAATGAAAATGAAAATGTTTATATATATATATATATATATATATATAAACTCCTCCTCACAATAGAGTTTAAAGAAGAATGAAAGTATATCATTTGCAAGAAAATAGGTGGAATTGAAGAGCATCATATTAAGCAAAGTGAGTCAGACTCAGAAAAAGAAGCATCATGTTTTTCTCATATGTGGAAACTACTTAGAAAAAATAAAAATAGAAAGGACATTATGAAAGTAGAAGGGAGACCAATAGGGTAGAAGACAAGGTGTAGGCTGAGGGAGGAAGGGAAGAAAAAGTCAGGTACTAGGGAATGAAATTGTTCAAATTATGTTACATGTGTGTAACAAATTGCCAAAATGAAACCCACCTTTCTGTACAATTAATAATTGCCAATAAAAAAGGAAATAATCAAATAGGTACACAAAAATATTTGCAAAATTATGTTACTGATGTTATTATAACAAAAATCAATGGGAAATATTCCTGTATGTTCAACTATATGGACTGAATACATTGTAGTGAAAACTAAGAAGATTATGCAGGTGTAGATTTATTGATGATGGAATATTTGTATTGTTATAGTTTTAAAATGGTGAGCATCTTAAAACTCTGTAATTATAAAACATGTAGATGTAGATCAGCAAGCATATATGAAAGAAATACTCACCAAAACTCACCAAATATTATAAGGTAACATTATTTTGAGATTTTAGACAATTTTAGCTCCTCTCTTCAGAGTTTCTGATATATTCTTAAAATTTACAATAAATAATTATTTCTTTTATAATCAAAGAAGGTAAATATGAAGCCAAAAGAAAAAAAAATCTAAAAAGTAAGAGTAGTTTGTAGCACATTTAATTTTATATCAAACTATCAGAAGATTTTAGAAAAGAGACTTTAAAACTTCAAAATTCTCATGAGAACTTGTGAACAAAAGACTCAAATTTATTATGCAAGGGATGTTAAAACTCTCAGGTTTTGGCTTCTTTCAGAAAGCTAACCAATTGCAGTCATTGTTTATTATCATCTTGCGCTTACTTGAATCCCTTAAACTTAAAGTGGTTCACTTTCAGTACTCTCAATAATTTATTCCTTTATGATAATAGAGTTTCTTATTATATTTTTGATTTGTATCCTGTTTCCTGTTCAATGATTTACTCTGTGTGGCATATGTGCAAAAGTTATCATACTAGAAAAATTATTATGCTATAATAATTATGGTACCATCAAACTGAATTAAATTATGTTTCATTGTAAATAGTAAAATATATTAATTTTTTTAAAAGCCTTTTTATGCCAGTGAGGATAAAGGTACCTTCATATACTTTCATTAAACACCATGACAGTACAAGCCACATTGACAGAACTGATAACAAATCACCTTACTCCTTCTTAAAACACTCCCTTCCAAGGGCTAGTTCTAAAATCAGGTTTTTTAGGACTGTGAATTAAATGCAAGATATTGAACAAAATCTGTGCATTCTATGAATGAATTTTACCTACATTCTGTGTAAATATATGGAGGCAGATCTTAAAATAATGAGGTTTTCTTCCATTAACTTAAGATAAAAATGAATATACACTTTAAACCTGGATTTGGATTTTCCTTTAGCACATCAGAATACAGAGCTCAACAGAAATATACTGAGCTTCATGTGTAATTTGAACTTTCTAATATCCATTTTAAAAAATAAAAAATCAGTTGAAATTAATTTAGTTTATCTTAGTCTAATATATCCAAAATATAACATATAATCAAACTATTAAAGTGAATGAGATAATGCATTATTTTTTATTCTAAGTATATGTGATATATATTATGCTTATAGCATATTTCAATTCAGATGGTATATTTTATCACACATTTCTAGAAAACTAGAAGACCTGGGGGAAAAAAAAAGGAGATGATTTGTATTTAGAGTTCATAAAGTTTTCACATATCAAGTTGTTCGAAACATATCTAAGAGTTTTGTAGTATACTGAAACATGATGTTTTTAATTTAGTTAATTTAAATAAAATAAATTCAATTCCTCAGCCACCATAACCACATTTCAAAGGCTTGATAGACAGATGTGGAAAATGGCTATTGTGATGGACAGCACAGTTATAAATCACACACATAAGATGTTAACACAGTGGAAAAATTAAAAGTTAAATCAATGGTAAACTACTGAGAATGTTTTGTCTATTAGATTTTAAGGAATGTGAGTTGATTGATTTTTTTCTCATTGAAACAACTAGTTGACTGTTTGACCAAATTGATAAAATAAAATAATTACTTTGGTTATATGTACAAATCATCTCCTTTTTCATCCCCCCCACGTCTTCTAGTTTTCTTTTAGGCAAATAATTGTGCTAAATATACGAAAAGATAACTCGCCTGAATATGTGTGTTATCCCTGAGATACCCTCAATTTAGCTGTTTATGTACTAAGTTTTGAGTAAAATAAAAAACATTTTATGTACTAAATTTTGAGTAAGATAAAAAATATTTATATTCAGGGAAAAAAATTAAATGTAGTTAAAGTTGTACCACCGTATTTTGCTCTTGCTTCTAGCTGTCTTATAAATCATGTAAATAAATACAATAAACATTTATTGAGTGATTTCATAATACCTTGGATCTAAAGGTCCATCATTTGTGATGACACATAGAAGTTGGCCCAGGAAAGCTAAAAGTATGTCGTATGTCAAATAATGCCTTCCATCAAGTTTAGAGCGACATTTCTTCCCCGGCATTACAACTTGGTGTAATGGCACTTGGCAGTATTGGCATTTCTGATATGACTTCTTTTGGCTAGCTCAGCATTCTTAAAAAATAAATAGTTTTTTCAATCTGTGATTGAAAGGGTTAAATAGTACCAATTCATTACCACTCACAAAAGGATTTATTTTGTTCTCATAAATCAGTTTTATTCCACATTTTTATTATTCCCTTGGGTGAGCTACTCGAATTAAAATCAATACAAGTGCAAGTGACACAATCAATCTAGATATTTGATTATGGATTGGAGATCCCCGGGTCTGCTTTTTAGCCAGTTTCTTTCTGATCATCTCCCAAAAGGACTGAATATTCTTATTGGCATCTATGAGTTATGAATGTGTTTAAAAGGCAGATAATAATCTTAATTTGTATACTGACAATGCACACCCAAAGAATGAATAAGGATTAAAAGATAAAGACTTAAAATGTGACTATAACCTTATTAAATTCTTTAAATTTCTCAATATTTTTCTTAAAATGAAGTCAATTTTTAAAATAACTGTATTCTTTCTTTTAACAAAATCCTCTTAATACAATTGGTAGTAATAGGTTTTATTCTTAGGGTTCTATTAGGTAAGGAGTAACTATTTCTCATGACAGAAGTGTTATCTATTATCACATATTTATTTTAGAGCTGAACCATACCAACTGATTTAGTTTAACATTAAGAAAAGCGTTAGGGTTAATATAATGCCCTGGAATGAACCCAGACCAGTTCTTTTAATTTCTATGAGTATCCAGTCTGGAAAGGCACCATATTGGGGGTTTAAAAGAGAAAAACAGTTTGACTTCAGGTAAGAAAGTAAAATTAATTAAGCAGTTGTTCAAGAGGTCAACATTAATATATGTATGTATACATACATATACATATATATATACACATATGTATAAATATAACATTTATCATAAAATTTGCAAAGCAAACAAACATATATGAGTCTTTGCATATAGAATGCTTATTTTGGGACTCATGGTACCACATTAAAATGCTCTTGCCTCTGGCTCTAGCCATCTACTCTTGGTTCTTAAGTCAAATTTTTGCATAGGCACAATTAAACCATTGGGTATTCTTTTTCTTTCTTTTTTTTTGTATTTAGAATAAGGCAATATTTGGTGCACTTATCTAATTGTTTTCCTTAAAATAAAGTGCAAGGCAATATAAAGATTGTACTTGCTACTTCAGATAAACATTTTAGCCTTGTTTAGTTATTTACTTACTTTTACCAGGATCTATAGAAAAGTACGTTTCATGTTTTGGGCAAATTACCTACCTTTGATTTTCCTCTGGAAGGCACATAACTAAGCACTTTGCAAAAACCTTTCAGAAATAGTTGAAAGAGTACACCCATCCTTCTTTCACTGAAGCAGTCATTAATTACTCTTCAGTTGCTCTTATTAAGCCTTTAGAATAGAGGTTACCGTACAAGCAATGCACTTGGATTTCCATTGGCAAACTCCCCAGGCATGTGGAATTAGAGGACTATTTATAACATATTTTCTTCCTGCTTCTTTCCTTTTCAGTAATTTGCATTTATAATTGCTGAATAATGCAAGATGTTCAAAGCATTCATGAAGGTTTAGTGCACTGATGTAATTCAGGGCTATCTGAGCAAGTGCTTTTTTCCCATATACTATTCCACACTCTTCAAGAAAAGTTTAATCAAGAGAATCAACTTGGAACCTGGAATTGATTCCTTTTGTTCTGGAAGGCCAAAAAAATTTAAGAGATAGTCTCTTCAATTGTTTAATTCAGAGGTTGGCAAACCTTTTTCTATAAAGGTAAGGAGAGTTAACATTTTAGGCTTTGCAAGCAGTATGATTTCTTCCATAACTACCCAATTCTGCATTTGTATCATGACAATACCTGGAAGTATAACTGTCTTTGATTTAATAAAACTTGATTCATAAAAACAAACTACTGACCAAATTTGGTTTATAAGATATAGTTTACAGACTAAAGTTTTTATTATAATTTGCTTACAACTTAAAATATAATTTATATACTTTCCTTGAATATTTGGATCCTCTCATATTCTTTCCATTTTGTAAATACCATGAACACTGATTTTAAAATTCATGTAATAGAGAAAACTAGCATTCACTAAAGCCCCACTATCTGTTAATAACTGATGTTAACAAATGGTGAACATCATTTCATACCTTTCTCAATTTATAGTACTTTCTTGGTAGCAAATAGCAAAAATAAGTTTTGTTAATGAAGGCAAAGGTGAATTATAGTAAAGGAATAAAAAAATATGTCAGAAAAGCTTAAGAATTTTCTGTGTGTAGAAACCATAAATATCATAGTCCAGACAAGTCCTTGCCTCAAGTAAATTAGGAAACCTCTACAGAAAGCAGAACCTCCACTCAACCGCCAAGAAAATCACAATTCTGCTTCTGGATTCTCAACCAGTCTTGAGACATCTAGAATCATCTCTAACTGACCCTGAGCCATCTCTCCATCAGGCTTTGCACTCCCCAGCTGGAGGCATCTGATAGGCAATCCTATGGTGAAGTTTCCACATGACCCTCAGCCTCATGACGTTGATGTTCTTTAGCTTAAAATAATCTAAATTATATTTCTGATCGTTTTTTTCCTACAGATCTATCAACTTGTCTCTGATTATTAGATTTAACTGATTTTTTTCTATTCAGTTCCTAGATTTTTCAAATTGGTTTATTAAAGACTTAATTTTTAAATTTCCAATGTGTATCTTTGACTCTACATTTTTTTTATCTTCAAAGGAGTATATGTCACTTCCTCTCATGGTTATTTTGTCTTTTGTTAGAATCCTTTCTTCCTTTTCGCTCTATGAATATATATTTCATATGTTCTTTCTTCAACTTCATCTCGCTTATCCTTTGGGTGGGCAGCTCTGTCCAGACTGCATTTGTTCTGTACTTAGCCCACTTCTATTGCTTTCTGGTGCTAATTATGGTACTTAATCTAAACTTGGAGAACTGGGTCTATTGTCTGAGAAGATAAGAGTGAAATTAGAAACATGCATTGGGCAAAATGGTAGGGAATCTTGTTTCTAGATTAAGCAACCCTTGGAGAAGTACCTGCTCCATTCATCCACATACATCCTCCACTGCTGGGACTATCATCCCCTTCCCCAGATCAGCAAAATGCTCAACAGAAAGTTCAACCCTGACTCCTGTTTGCATCTCTGTGTACTCTACTTAGATCATTTCTCTTCAAATTGTAGAGGATTACTACAAGTTCTCAGGATTTTCCTTGGTTCATATTCCCTCCTGTGAGCAGTGTTAGGAATTGTGCTCTCATGAGCAGGAATTCACCATGTCTTTCTACTGTTTTCAAAATTACATTCAGTTTTCAAAATGAATGTAATTACTTTGTTCCTTTTCTGTTTCATATTTCTCCTGCAGAATTTTCAGCCATTTTTGTCACTGTTATTATTACTTTAATCTGTTTCCATTTTGCTAGATAATTTGGAAGGGAAATTTTGTGACACTACTGAATTTATCCATTCTTCTCCCAAGGCAAGAATTTTTCAGTATTCAGTGTATTTCAAAATCTCTTTCCAGAAAGAAAATTAGCTTAGAAACTATACACACAGTGTCTGAAATAGCTCTGGTTATCCCAGTTTCTGGTATTCATGCCCTTGTGTAATCCCATTCCCTTGGGGTAGTCGGAACCTGTAACTTGCTTCTAACCAATAGAATGTAACAGAGGGAGTGGGAAATCACTTGCATAGGGATAACAGTATATAAGATTGTAACCTATTTTGCTAGGAAATACTCAGCTTGACAAAGCTATTGGCCATGTTAGAAAGGCCTACATGGGAAAAGGAGTGTATACTCCTACTAAGAGCAGTGTGTAACTGAGGGCAGCCTCTAGTCCAAAGCCAGCAAGAAATTGAGTCCACAAGTCCCAGCAGCCTGCAGGCAACTGAATGTTGTCAACAACCACTGAGCTTGAAGGGGATCATTCCTCATTGGAAGTCGCATTCCTCTTTGAATGGGACTTCAGTCCTGGCTAACACCTTGATTGCATCTTATTGAGACCAGCAGATCCAATAAGCTGTGCCCAGATACCTGGCCTATAGAAACAATGAGATCATACATAAATATTGCTTTGAGCTGCTAGATTTTGATAATGCCAGGACACAGCAGTACCTAACTAGTATGGGAACACTTGACCACGTGACTATAGCAAGCAGCAGGTAGAAGCCATCAACTAAATCATATAATTCTTTCCCACACACTGTACTCCCCAAATGGTTGCTTACCTAAACAGAGGAACCATCTGAAATATATGTGTGTGTATTCCAAAAGTATAAAGAAAATTCTAAACTTTTCATTAAATGATGAAAGGGTGATGGGTGCTAGACTGTACCCTGGGATCAATACTAGTAGTCAAGTTGTTCCTTTGGTCACAAAAGCACTGAAGGCTCAGCATGGTGAGCATGTTTGTCAAGGGTCTACTAGGACTCTAGGAGACATTTTCCAGTGATAAAAGAGCTGCATTCATGTCAAGTGTTTAGTTTGGAAGCTGGAGACCACTTTCTATGGAGGTATATTTGTCCAAATGATTCTCTGCCAATGGAGATAATGGCAATAATTAGACCATATGGAAAAATCAGTTTGCTCAAATGGGGAGAAAAATAAAAGCAACATTTCAGTTTGCAACATGGTTAATGAAAATAGATTGCATTTCAGTAATCTCTAAGTATAAACATGTTTGTTCTTTAACAGACTTTTTATTTTTTACATCAGTTTTACTTTCACACCAATATTGAGAAAAAAAGCACAGAGATGTGTCATATCTCCCTGCTCTTTAATTCCTATCTGATAATAATAAAATCCATTTAGAAAAATCTGACTGTAGTACATAGAAGAAATTTGATGAAGTCATTTTGAAAAGGATTTTTAAACATGACAAATTATTAGAAGGATATCTACAAATTTAAATGTACCTTCAGCCACATATTTTAAAAAATACGGAACAAAACTAAAAGATCCACAGTATCTGTAGAGCTATTAACTGCTTTTACATGAGCAAAGTCAGGTCTAATATCTCTGAACCATCTTTTGGTGAGTTGGTGTGAATTTATTCCCTGAAGTACAAGTGTCATATTAGCAATTTAAAGAGAAATCAAGGAAATATAGCTTTCACTAGATGACAATTAATTAAAATCACTTTTGCATAATTATAGTAATGGTAAGAAATATGATACATTAGTAGAACACTGACTTTCTCGGAGGACTAAGTGACTCAAAGGCTAGTTCTTTCTTCCTCTTTCAAAATGTTCTTTGAAGAAGAAAGCTATATAGGCACATATCAATAGGTAGTTTTTATATTGTCAAAAACTTAAGGCTAGCTCCAAGATTCCTTTGGCCTTTTATTATTACAAAATAAAGGTCCAGCATTTTTCATATCCCTATCATGCAAAGATCTGTTAGAATGATGGAATTTGGAAGATATACTTGCTTTGTGGATAAAATAACTTAAAATAATATCTTAAAGCAGAATAAAAAAAATAGCTTAAGTATTAATATGTTACCTACAGTGAACTAAAATTCTTAGCTCACATTAAAGGACTGATTTGCCTCTTAGCCCTGATCTACAGTATACTGTACTGGCAGAATTCTATTATATTACAGTGAGATGGAGCCAAACCATTCTAAAATTGAGACCTTAATACAGGAAAAATACAGCATTTCCTTATATGAGAAGTGGGAAAATTAGTTAACACTTTTTCTACCTTAAGGTGTAATTGGATTCAGAAAAAGGCTAACTTAAAGCAGGACCAGGTCTGACATATAAAATCCTCACAAGGTAACAAGAATCAGCTTGGTTTGTTCGCTGTCATTTCTCATTATAATCTTTGTCATGAGAATGGATTCATGTTGTGCCATTTTCTGTTCTTGTTACAATCTTTGTCACATGAATAAGATATCAGGATGTTAATGCCTGGCATACAGTATTCTGTGTGTGATGATACTGTACAGGACTACGCTGACCTTTGCAATATTATGTATTCTGATTGGTTGTTCACTTCACCTCTTTCCCACAAGTTAATAAGGCTGTAAAAAGGAAAGAACTGAAATGGCCAGCCAGTCAAATTATAGAATATTGAAAAGGTCACAGCAGTACAGTACAGAGGGAAAAAATTATGGAATATATGGTGCATTAAAATTCTTGTGACAATGATTATAACAAGAATGGGAAGGATACTCATTTATGTTATTTCAATCTGAAGAATCCCATAGGATGGTATTCCCAGGACAACATTTATATTTACATTCCTGCATCATACATGTGAAAATATTCATTTATGTTGATAATTGCTTAAAAAATAGTTGAATAGAAAATATCTTGCTATTCAACAAATAATACTAAAAATAAGATTTTCACCTTAGAAAATGGGCATTGATGTTAACATTTTAGTAGGAATTCACACCTGAAACAGGGAAATATTTTTTACCAATGAAATTCATTGGTCACTGTGGAATTTATTTTGTCCATTTCTTCATTTAACACTTTTTTCAAAATGAAATAGACAAGTTGGATGGGATGATTTAACATTTCCAAAGATGCTTTGGAATGTGGAATATTCTGAAACAGCAATTAGGAGTTTATTTAAAATTTTTACACGATCTGTACAAAACTTATTTCTTCTTATGATACATGATGTTGGCCAGTGTACAAAAATATTTTCTTCCCCTCCATCATCAGTGAGACAGAAGGAGGGAGGGGGAGGAAAGAATACTTCAATCAGAATTTCTGAAGTTATTGTTCTCAGATGTACAACAGTGACTACTCATTTAATAAAATTGTTTTTACACACATTTCAAAATTTCTCAAAGAACAACCATATTAGATTTAGATTTTGCAGTCTGTAAAGATAGATCTAGTTTAATCATTGGTTTTATGCTCTTTGAATAAATTATTTCACTAAGAGAGTAAACATTTTATAGCCCAGTGCTGGTGTTTAAAACCGTCATTAATAAGGATGCCAAATGTGATCTAGTTACTTTTAGAAGCAGAGGAAATTAATTTTGATCACTACTTTAAGACCAGCCTAACTATAGATTAAATAATTAGTAATTCTCAAATTTCAACTTACTAAAGAAGAATCATGCTGTAGTTTCTGGACCTTGTCATCTGATATTCTCATTGAGTAATTCTGGGGTGCGACTGAGGTACATGAATGTTTATGAGGTACCCCAGGTGACTTTGAAGCAGGTGAACATTGGAACACTTTTAAAGACAACCACATTCTGTAGAGTTTAGAGCACTCTCCAGTTCAAGTTAAATGGTTCTGACCAAGCCAGAGTGAAGATGCAGGAAGCTCAACTAAAAATCATAGTCTGTGGGTAGGGGAAGTTGTGGTTCCAGAAGATAGAAGCTTAAATGGACCTGCATCATCCATTTATACTCACAAATATGGAGAGAACTAAGGCCAGAATAGTCACCTGTGATAGGAATGCTTATCAACTCAGCATTTTCTAGCTTCATTTTTTAAAAATCTCTTTATTTTATTTATTTTTTATGTGGTGCTGAGGATGGAACCCAGTGCCTCACACATGCTAGGCAAGTGCTCTAACACTGAGCCACAACCCCAGTCCTCTGGCTTGGTTTTTAAGGGTGAACCAATAGGGCTGCATTTTCCAGCCCAAGGAAAACCAAGTGTATTCAGGGAAAAGTAATAAGGGACAACCCACTCAAGAGGGACAATCTGAGGACTTGGATTTTAAGAATCTTTTCCCAACATCTAGAAACCCAAATTGGTAGAGCAAAAGAGGAAAGAAAGGATGGGGTTCAAAAGGAGGAGCAAGAACTGCAATCTGTAGGTTCTTCTTTGGTTTTGATTCTGGAGATTTTTGAACTACATCGGGAACTGAAATTCTGTCATTGACTCTAGGTTTGTGAATGGAACTGTATGTTAGTGGAGGTGAGAGAGCATTAGACTCACTTGGCTGCGTGGTTCCTGGAGATATACATGTTCTTTTTTGAGCTGAGCAAAATGGTTATGTAATTGCATACTTCTCATAATTATTGAGTAATTATATACTTCTTATAATTACTGAGTAATCATTGTTCTATAACTAGAACTTAATGCTACAACTAATTGTATAATTACCATGTATTAATGTTGTTATCTAGGAAACTTAGAATAAAGTGGTACTTAATATATTTCCCCCTGTCATGCTATTTTCAAAGCTAGAAATAGTGTTTGTTTTGCAGCTTAAAATTTGCTTCAAAAACAAACAAAATGCGAGGAATAAAACTTTGCCAATATTATAATAGATGCTTAATCATTGGTATTACCTTTACACCTGACTGAAAATGTGTAAACTAATGCTCTCATGTCTTAATTGTAGAATTTTTGTTGTTTTGCAATTTCAGTCTTTTGTAAGATGTGCACAGTTACAGCACTTCAGAGGAGAATCTGCTTGGGTCTCTTTAGGGTAGGCTGACCTTTTTGAAATTTTACAACAGCACATGATAATGGCGGCAGTTGTTTCAGCTATAACTGAAAATACTTCTGAGTAGCTAGGTGTCTTAGAAACTTGGGACCTTCTGAGGATAATCATGTAATTGTTTTTAGTGATTACAAAGGATTCACATTTAATCTTAACTAGATTTCTTGACTGCAATAAATATGTTTATTAATTTGAGACATAGTTTCATCTTCCCCAAACCAAGTTTCCTCCTTGCATGCAACTGGAACTCAATAATCTTCAGTTGAATCAAGTGGACCATCTGTAAAGACCCCTTGAAAGTCAAAATAGCATAATTTAGAAATATTTTTTAATGCATAATGAAATTACCAAAGACTGTTTTGAAAGTTTCAGAACTTTTTTGCTAATAAATGTTACACATGTATGATTACATTATCTAATTGCAATTGAGGACCTTTAAATCACTCTTTAAATTACAAATGTCTATTTATCTGACTTTACTGAAAATAAAATTGTTATTCTTTTATTTTAGCCTATAAGGACCATTTATTCTCTGAAATAAACCACTCCTTTGAATGTGCCAATTTCAAGTCCAGAGTGGTCAATTATTGTATGCTACCAGGGAATTCTTCTTGTAATGGAAAACACTTATACCCAAGTATTTGGCTGCAATAAATTTTTCAGCTACTTTCTCCATCCCAAAATCGTTACAAGTGTCTAAAAATTCTACATATTTTAAAGTTTTTGTCTGCCTTAACCATATTTCATGAAAATGAGTATGTCATAACTAACCATCAGATCCCCTTTTGCATTATTTGAGCTTCATTAATTTCAGAATTGAAATATAACCTGATGGGACAATGGTATGATAGTAGTGGATGAGATTACCATTGTTTTGTTCATTGAAAGCCATAGAATTTTTATTAATAATACATTATTAGTTTGGGAGGGACAGAGAATTTAGTAGTAGGTAATTGCTACTGAGGGGGGAAAATACAGGGTGCAAATTCTAAATGTTTCTCTAGAATGTATGAGTTGTCCAGACTAAAAACAAAAACAGTAGCATAACTCCTGGTTATTTTGATCACTGTGATGAATGAATTGAAGATGTTACCTCAGGTGTCGTTTTGTTCACAAGGCAACAAAATAAAAAGTATACATATTGATGGCAGCATAGGCAGAGTCTTTTAGAGTAGTATTATTCCAATTCTATTTAATGTAGTATATTTAGGAACCCAAAAAAATATTCAAATAATAGGTGTTTGTGAGCAACTCTTATGTGTTGAATATAATAAAGAAATAAACTCAAATCTCACAATCATCCTGCACTGTAATTAGCATTCCTATTTCACAGATTAACAATGAAAGGTTTATAAATATTAAGTAACTTTGCAAAGGGTGCATTATTAAAAAATACAAGGACAGATTGGTTTGTATGTAGGACCCTCCAAAAACCAAATTTATGTTCTTTCCTTTGCAATATGCTTTGCTACTAAACTGTCTTAAAAATGTATTTTTGTGAATATTGTAAACATTAAAACTACTTTACTATAAAATGCCAAGATCATTTTTAGCATGTGGTCATTTTATACTTTTTAATTATTTAATCAATAAAGATCATGTCAGTACCTGGAGATATAGCAAATATGCTTGTTTGCCCAATGAAGTCCAATTATTCTGTTTTTTATTCATTTGCCTTTATCTGTAGAATTTTTAGGAAAGATGAAATGTACCTTTAAAAAACTGTTTTGGCAAACAAAAAAGGCCTATTTGAAGTAAATATTAATATTCTTAATGATTCTTTTTTTCCATGTTTTATAAAGAGTAATTATTGCACATTAGTAATATTTGACTAAAATTAAGCCATATTCTGGAAAATAATTGCCTCATGTAAACTTCTCAGGAAAGTCTTAATATAGAAAGTGAAATAAATATTATAGTTTTCAATTCTAACACTCTTCTTGTTTTAACCTTAATTTCTAATTCTTTTTAATCTTGAGCGTATCCAGTGCTGCAAAGGAGAGAGAACACACTGTTGTTAAGCACCAGTATTTTCCCACGTCCTTGATATGCTGGGACTTGAGAATGGGTTTGCTAAAGCGTGGTGAGGATGGGGTGGTGGTGGTGAGATATACCAGAAGTCATTCCGTAATACAGTCAGATACCTCCTGCATTTTCCAATAGAACTAAAATGCACATTTGATCAAAGGGAACATGATTTATCTCAAATCTCCTGTTGCTTGTTAGGATATTCTGACCAATTCCTATGTGAAGGTGTATTAAATACAAGGAAAGCAACCCACCTCTCCAGCAAAATGAGCAGAAAATACCACAGTTGATGATATGTAAAACATCTCACACGTATCCGAGTATACTATTTATATCTAGGATCATTCTACTTGGACGAGGGAAATGTGTTATTTCTATCTGCACGCCGATAGAAATTCAAGGATAAAAAGAAAACCTTGAAAAAGTTAATACAACTCATCAAATAATCCATTTAAATGTACAATATTTTTTCTTCTGTACAAGATACGTGTCATATGGTTTCAAACTATCTTCAAACATCAGTCAAGTTATTTCAACCACCATGATGAATGAATTGGAGATGTCGCCCAGGTTTGGTTTTGTTTACAATGTAACAACATAAGACTGCACATTGATGAGAGCACACACAGTGTCGCTTAGGGTGGTGCTGTTATAGTGCTATTTATTATAGGATGTTCAGAAACACCCCCCATCTTCAAACTATAGAAGGAAGGAATCCTTAAATGTATACTAAGGTCAATAATTTTCTTTTTTAAACAGCAGATAATGACTACACCCTTCTGAGTGGCACAAAAGTGATGCACAGCAGTGGAGACTACAACCTCTGGGTGCCCATCGATGGGTTGGTTCCTTTTACTAACTATACTGTCCAAGTGAATGTTTCCAATAGCCAAGGCAGTTTGATAAGTGACGCTATAACAATTGCAATGCCTCCAGGGGGTAAGTCTATGAAAAATATTGGCTCTCTAATTTTATTTAATTGTCCTAGCCCTAAGTCACCGTTGAATATCTTGTTTATTGTTGGAATTAAGTTTTTCTGGAACTTAGAGGCTCAGATGAATCTCTGGTTGTTTCATTTTGTTTTATCGAGACTTATTGATATTCTTTTGTTATTATGTTAAGACTGCTTTCATCTTGTACTACTTGTGTATATATGTATATGTGTTGAACACACACACACACACACACACACATGTCAGTCTTTCTGCATGTTAAGAAGGTTGAAAATGCTTTTTGTTTGAGACTTCACCTAGATTCAAAGTTTATATTTTACATTAGAACTTTAGTTTTCAAGTGCAAATGTTTCTCATTGTCGGCTTTCTGAGGAGCTAGTTTAGATGCATACTTTGGCCTTTGCATTTGGCAAAAAAGGCACTATACTGATAAACCAGGAATATTCCACTCACACCGCTGGACAAACACCTTAACTGTATATCCTAATGATTACACTTCAGTGGTGCTGCTTTCATATGTGAAATGTAATACAGTCTGGTTAGGTACATTTTAAATATTTCTACTAAAAATTGACTCAATTTAGTAAAAATAACCAAAATCAATGCTAGTTCAGTCTGCAATCAACTCCAACCTTATCCTATTTGTGCAAACTAAGTTCTAAGAAGAAACTTCCCTCTCAGATTGGTATGTATGGCCCTTGAACAGAAAGCATGCCTCATAATAAAGGCTTGATTCTCAGTTGAATGTTTAGGAATGTATGCTTTCTGAAAATATTCAAGAAGAAGGACCCCAGGACTCATAATTATCTGCCCTATAACCAGACTTCCAGGAAACAGTGTGTCCTAGACTGAGGGAGAACATCATGATCTCGTTATCAGCCATCTGCAGAGCTTCGTAACTAACTCTCCCTCTGGTCACAAAAAGTTTAAGAGCAGAAAAATGCCACATCACTGGAGGAAAATACAGGTGTATCTGCAATTTGTGTGGTAGTCTTTCCCCAGGAAAAGATTCATTACCTGGTGTGGCATAAGAACCACTCACAATTCTTTCCTTTTATGACATTATAAGAATTAATGAATGGATATTTACTAACATACTTGAAAATCTAAACCACAGAAGCCACAATATTTGAGAAAGGAATGCTTAAAAGAGATTTGGGCAGGGGCACTGATCAACATGGGTTAGTACCAGATTTCATGAATTAATTTTAAAAATTTGAATTTGGATAGACACTTATTTCTAATTCAAGACCAAATCACAAAATAAAATATAACCAAAGGATGGAGTTTTGGGTAATTATATCTTCATTTTCCCCTCTAATCCATCTGCCAGAAATAGTAGAAATTTGTGATGACTCTAAACCTTAGTATTTAACACCCTTCATTCACATTTAGTAATCAAAGAGCAATCAGTGATGCTTTAATAGAGATTTTAAGTTGTGCACTAATACTTTCTTAGCAGGTATATAGAATACTTAGTTACATATTCATTTTATGGCATTCACAGTGATTTAGATAATGTATAACTTAGAGAATTTAGCTTATATTGATAAAATAAACCTGATTAAATTCATTGCTTGTATATTTTAGAATGTTTGGTCTAATCCTTTGTTATTAGATGATTCAGTTGAAAATAGCAAGCTCCCACTATAACTCCATACACACTGCGTGGATGTATTGAGTAGAAGGGTTAATAATATGTAAACAAGAAGAAACTAAAACATTGTTTTATGGTGATGCAGTGGAACAGAGGCAAACTGCTAAGTGAGGCTTATCTTCCTCTTACCCTGAGGATGCTTATCTGTGTCATTATCATAATGTTCTCTGAGCCCAATGCAATCTTTCGTGGTATGTATTCAGAAATCCAGAGTTTAGGGGAAGGTTCTTCACCCAAAGAGGAAGCAAATGTCTTCAAAGACAGACAGAGATTCACTCAAGTTTATTATAGCCATTAGGACATACTTTCTTTCATCATTAGATTGTTGTTGATTACAATTAGGAAACTTATAGCTTTGAAATTATCTTTTTTATGACCTTGTGGCAGTTTAAAGGTGATACCTCATTGATTAAATAGGTTTTAGTTCATGCTTCCTTTTACTTAATGATCTGAAAACATATTATCCTGATTTACACATAAAAATCATGCTGAAAAGCATGTGGCATTCACTAGAATATGTGTGTTTAAGTAGAATTAAATTAGTACTGAGAGTTATTAAAGAAATCTTCCATGCCCCTGTCCAGTGAACTGTGTTTCATACTGAAATGAATAATAAATGAACAATATACAGGAGCAAACCGACTTATGGGCAGAGAAGTTTCTATGTGCTATTTACTCGCCCATTGTATTTGGATTTTATCATTATTGCCATTTCTCTGATTTCAACATTAGATCTCTTTTATGGTGATGTTGAATTCTTAGAATCTTTCAATGCTAGATTGCATAAGATTTAGCTATATTTTCTTTTCAGTATAGATTAAAAACATAATCATAGAAAGTTTGGACAAAACAAAAATGCTATTTCTTTTTTTTTTTTTTCTTTATCCACTGTTTGCATAAAATGTGACCTGGAAAATTCCCTTTGCTCCTTGCTCTTGCCAAATCTGACTCGTTTTTTAGTTTCCACTGAGAAATCAGTCCATCATCAAGTTGTCTCTTGCCAACAAAGATGGAGACAGGGCCCCTCTGTGTCCCAGAGCACAATCATGTTGCATTGAAATCGCCTGTTTAATTTGACCGTCACAATCACTGGTTATGAGACCCTAAGCAGCAGGGACTGTTTCTTATTCACATTTTTATCTTCAGTGCCTAGACCAAACATGACACATGGTAGGTGCATAATGAATAATTGGTGAATGCATGAATAAATAAATCAGTCAAGATAGCTTAATTACCAGTTTAAAATCATAAGCTTATCATTGCTCCAGTGCTGCCCAGGCTTCATCTTTACCTGAGCCACCTTATTGGTCGTCAGCTGCAAAAATGTGACCTTTTCTGTGCACTGCTGTCCACGGTAGGAATGCTGTGGCCATGTAAACATAATTGCATTCCTGACTGTCAGGAGGGAGGGAATTCTGGAGGTAGGAAATATTCCCAAGTTTCACCACCTCATTGCTCTGCTTTCTCCCCTGGAGCGGTTACTTTTTCTCCAGTGAACATAGGGTGAACAGTCATTGGTTTGTATAGGAATTTGGAAAGGAGAGGTAAAGGAACACAATATGAAGAATTTTGACATGGTACGTGTCTCTTAGTTGGGTGGTTACAAACAACTGATCTGCTAGTAGCTATTTGCTTTTCTGATGAGAGAAAAATGTGATTAAAAATATGATAAAACCAAGTTATGTGAACACTGAAATGAAAGCAAGCAAATTATGCCATCGATAGCTCAGCATGTAGGTGAACAGGGGCACATCCCAAATAACTCACACATTTTACTTTAAAAATATTATTTTACTTTTAAGTGTTATTTGGAAAACTGGAGGAGTTCTCTTATTTTCATTTATGTAGTACATCCTCACCTACCTCTGTGCACTCAGGTTTTTGTACTTCTATAATTACAATATTTTAGGTTGTTTGTAATAACATAATGCTCATATTTAGCTCTAAGATACTCTTAGAAATGAAGAATATATTTAATCTGAGCTCTTGAATAGCATTATGGTACAAGTTCAAGAGTTCTAGGAAAAGAATTAAAAAAATAAAAACGGAATCCAAATGTTAATCCATAAATATGAAACTTTCCTATGGCCTTTACCCCTTCAAGGTCTGGAGTTACTAATGGGGTTAGGATTTCAGCGCTTAATGGGGCTCAGTGCATTAGTGCTTTGTATGCATGGAATTCAGCATTCAGTTTAATAAGTGGTTGACATTGGTGATGTCCCTTAATTTGCTTAAATCTAATTGGCTCTTTTATCAGTCAAACCTGTATGGATTGGCAATTGATCAGAAAGGGTCAGCCATGACTCTGCATGTAGTTAAATGATGGAGCCACGAGTTAAAGTCACAGTTGCATGATAATAAGCACAGGAAGAACAAATGAGCTTAGAGGAAGAAGGCCAAGCAGCTTAGAAGTTTTGCAGGATCTTCAAGTTCAGAACAAAGGCATTATAGAGTATATAAATTTTAAATACACTGCATTTTGCCTCCAGACTTAAACCTTTTTTTTTCAGATGAACTGAAATCTTGTCTGAAACTGTCTTTGTTACATCAAAGAACTACTCAGAAAGCGAAAAGAGACAGAAGAAGCATAAAAGGGCATAGTTTAAAATGATTAGTGACAAATTCCATACTGACGAGCTAGAAACAGATTTTTTATGAAAGTTTTATATTTTTCCAAAAGGAATAATTTTCTTCTGTTTATCTTTTTCTGAACTGCTTCAATGTAATAATGAAAGGAACTCAGAGCCCCTTTAGTTTGTGAACTTAATCAGGTTTTTCCTTGGCAGTAAATAATTTGTTACTTAGACTTTTAAATGGATGAGAATTATTATAATTTTTGAAGTTCCTATGCTTGAGTATCCTGTTCATTTTCCAAAATGTGTTTTTAGAAAATCCAAACGTGAGAAAGCAGAACAGTTGAGAGTGGTTTGTTTTAGAGGGTCTTTTTTACTCTTCCTCCTTCCCTGATACCTCTCCCCACCTACAACCATCAATGAAATGAAAGGAGTGATATCTGTTAGGAATTAAAACTTGCACATGATAAAAGCATAGACTTTTGAGTCCTAGAAATATGAATTTAAATCTACCTCTTTCACTCACTCACTGAGAGACTAAGAGTGAATCTAGAAATAGAACAGCCTCAGTTTGTTCATCCAGAAAACAGGCAGGATGGTAATTTCCACATGATAGAATCGTTCACAGGATTTAACACCACAGTATATTCAAGATGCTTGGTATAGTGCCTGTTTTGGTAAACATGTGGTGCTTGCTACATGCTTCGCTCTGTTTTCCTACTCTACCAATCCATTTTCTGTTGCTATAACAAAATGCATAAAGCTGAGTACTTTATAAAGAAAGATGTTTATTTAGCTCACACTTTTGGAAGTCTAAGAGTATGGTACCAACTTCTGCTCAGTCCCAGTAAAGACTCTCTTGGCACATCACACCTTGGCATATGGCATCTAGGGGCAGCACATGAAAGAGGGAGAGATCACTCTCAAGAAAGGAAGCCAGAGAGTTGGAAGGAGACATTCTTGCTCTTTTATAGTTAACCCTTCTCTTAGGAACTAACTGGGGTCTCAAGAGAACTACATTAATGTCTTCCATGGATGGTGCATCCAGTGACCCAGTACCTCCCACTAGCCCCAACTGTTAAAGGTTCACTAACTCTAAATACCACCAAACTGAGGACCAAGTTTCCAACACATGAACCATTGTGGAACAGACCATATTCAAATCATAGCACCTGCCCAGAGCTGTCCTCACCCTTATAGACTGAGAATGCATAACTAAAAGTTTAAGGGGAAAATCTGTCTTCCACACAGCTATGGAGACTGGCATAATTTTATCTTCCTGCATTCCTAACCTGTCCTACACTCACCCCTGTGAGTATTGACAGGAAGATGGCCAAACCAGTAACCCTGCTAAGGATTACGGATTATGTATAAAGGAACCTGTACGAAGCAGGGAGGGTGGGAGGATGATTTCCATTTGAAATCACCTTTGTATCTTCTCCCTAACCCTTGGCCTCTGAATAATAATTTGTAAATAATTTTTCCATCAAACTCTCCTTGGTTATTTTGAGATATCAATGGACAGAAAAGTCTCTTAATTTTTTTCTTACTAGAACTATCTTTTGTACTCATATCAAGCTACTTACTGAATATTATTTTGTATGATTTTGAATTTCCATTATCTATATATTTTATTCCTGATTGAATGTTTTCCTAACTTCGTTAATGCTAACCAAAAGAGAGGAATTTGAATGTTATGCAAAACAGTTTTCAACTTTTTCTAATTATGAAGATAATTAGAAGAGTATTTTTGAAAAGTTAACTCTTGAAATTCACGCTTTATTTCACTTTTTATTGACTAGAAAAACTTAGTAGTTCGGTCAGTATGCTTTTAAGTTACTAAGTGAAACATTTGCTCTTTAAAATGTAAACATGTAATTTTTGCCTAATAATATTGCTAAAGAAATAATATGGTAGCCTCTGACTTCTCATGGATCAATCTACTGAATTCATTTTTTTTTAGACTTTAGGATACATCAATTGCTGCTTTACAAGCAACCCCAAAACTTAGCAACTTAAAACAACCACTCTTTATTATTTCTTCTATGAGTGTACAAGTTGCCAGGGTGGTTCTGTCAAACTGGGCTGGGCTTCCACAGAGCTTAATGAACTCAGGTTTTCAAAAGTCAAGGCCAAAGATGCAAGCACTTAGAAACCTCTACTTGCCTCAAATTGGCTACAGAAGATTTCCTGACCTGTTAGTATAAAAGTCTCCCATAAATATCTACTACTTGGTTTTCACTAGGGGTGTGTGTGTGTGTGTGTGTGTGTGTACATACACTCAGGTATTATATAATTTTTCTGAAAATGTGTCTCATTTTTGAAATATTGGTATACTAGCACCAAAAAAATCAAATTTTAAAAATTGGACAAAATGCTTTGTCATTTTCCTTGAAGAAGATATAAGAAAATCTTTCCTAATATGAAAATTTACCTTGCATTTTATTTCAGGAAGAAGATTTTAAAAATGTGTATCAAAATGGCTTTTAAAAAATGGTTGTAACTCAATAATATAGGGGAAATTCTGAGCTCCTATTATATGTGGATGGTTTTCATAATTATTTTTAGTTATATCTCAAATCTAGAACTCAAATATTCAGATTTTTGCTTATAACCATGACCTCTGAGGGCAGGAATCAATTCAGTTTGTGTTTGATTTGTTTATCGTTATAACCCCAGTGCCTAGCACAAACTATTTGCTAAATAAATGACCAAAACATTTGTAGTTATAACTTGGAAAATAATCTTGAAATTTATCTTTTGTTATTCTTGTGTCTTTTATTTGGATAATCTTTTTTTAGAATTGAATCCAACATTTAGGGATGAATTTATTCTAAAATTAATTTATCTTAGTCTTGTGAAGATTGCCATGGCACCATAGAAATAAATAACATAGGGTCCTTTGGAGGCATGTTGTGTGTGTGTGATTGTGTGTTTGTGTGTTTGTGTGTATATGTGTATATGGGTGTGTGTGTTTAATTCTTTGTTTTAACCACCATTTTAAGCCAGTCCTGGTGGCGCATGCCTATAATCCCAGTGGTTTCAGAGGCTGAGGCAGGAGGATCAGAAGTTCAAAGCCAGCCTCAGCAACTTAACAAGGTCCTATCTCAAAATAAAAAATAAAAAGCTCAGGGGGTGTAGCTCAGTGGTTAAGCATCCTGGATTCTACTCCTAGTACCAAAAACACCATTTCAATTAACTTATCTTTAGTGACTGGCAGTTGGACAATTAACTGATAATGGTGGTTAAAGTAGAACATTTTTAAAACTCCAAATATATGTTGAATACCAGTTTAATTTAAAACACATAATTTACCTACCAATTATTGTTATACAAGGCCACATTATTTTTTTAGTTTTTTGCCTTCCTATTTATAAGTCCAGCATTTTTATTACAAAAGTACCTATAATGCATAGCTTATATTTCCCACTTTTTAAAAAGTTCCTTTAATTAAAAAAATAAGAAATAATGTAATTACAGACTCTTTCTAGACTTTTATATTTTCTCCAGTCTTTTAGTTATTTTTCCAGCACTAATTTGACAGTATTGTTTTATTGTCAGGATTTTTAAGTTTTATGAAATCATTTTCATAGAAGCAAATTTCTCTTATTTTACTAGTTCATCAGTTTAAGTGACATTACAATGAGAAGCAAGCTGACATAACACTTTTGAAAATACACCGTGCACAACCATGGAAATGAAATTTGTACCCCATTTGTGTACAATGAATCAAAATGCAGTCTATAAAAATAAAATAAATAAATAAATACATCTGGGTCTTGGTTAAGTATATAATTCTACTGGTGGCTGCAGAATTTTGTCCTTGAAATAAACAGTAATCAAATGTTGAAATAAACATTTATCAACACAATAAATGGAAATTTTTTTATTAGTCTGGCAAATTGGTTAAGAATAGTAAAGAGAGTGCCTACTATTTAAAAGAAGAAAGTGTATGGATGGTATGGTCCATCTGGGAGCAGCCTGCCCACTAAGAGGGCAGGGACAGAATCTTGAAATTCTTCTTTTAGGTTAAGTATTGAAACAGCTCTACCTTAGAAGAAGGAAAAAAAAAAAAAAATATATATATATATATATATATATATGCATTGATTATATACCTTCAATTGATTAGGAACCCAGTCTGAGATTTTGAGCATGATTTGCTCAAGTGAATTTGTCTTCCTCCTTCAATTTTTTTAAGGAAAGAAATAGACATTTCAATTTTCTAATTTCAACCAAAATCCCTAAGACTCAGAGGAGTGGACTGTGGATAGCATTATTGGCCAACTATAGGGAGAATGATATCGTTTTATATACCATCGCTAAAAGCAATTAAAAGTTCAATAAACAGGGAGAGATCAAAAAGAGGGAAAAATTGCAAATAAAAACCTCAGTTTATCTGACATTTTCCTCATCCACTGTAGTGCACCAAACAGTAAAATATTTCTATGCCTTTTAAAATCTCTCTTAGTAAAATGTCAAAATGCTACTTTTCAAAATACAATTAATAGTTCTCAAAATCGTTGAAGTTTTCTTGCCCTGTGAAAATAGAGAGCCCATCCACATGTGCTTTCTGTTCTTCAGCTGATCCACACTCACTGATTTATTGGCAAGCTATAAGTAGAAATTTCAACACACAGATGACCATGGTAGATCTTAAAAATTGAAAAGGTGCAAAGGAATGGAACAAAAAAAAATAACTGTACGTTAGAAATGGAAATAAACAGAAGGCTAAGATGGTACATTACTTTATTCAGAGGGTAGAAGGAAAGATGAGATTAACTGCCTTTTATAATGTAAAAGCCACAATGAAGATATAGGATGGTGAGGAATAGCATTCTTTAAAACAACAACATTCCACCACATAAACAGATGGTTTGTCTTTACTTTCAGCATATTAAAAGCTACACAATTTATATTACACCCAGTTCATATGAATCTTTAGAATAGTTGTGCATAATGTTTTACTTCTGTGTATATCATCCAAATGTGCTGCTATTTTTCCCCTGGAAAAATCAACCCGTTGAAGGTAATAAAGTAGGTGGATTCAACAAATAAATAGTATTTAAACTCTTAATAAAATAGTGTATTTTTGAAAACACATACTAGGCCATTTAATTTAACCCATGCTTTCTCCCAGCTGTAAGAACTGAACTACATACTGCACTACTATGCTCACTTACATTTATAAAAAGTTTTTACCTTTACCTTTTGGAATGATAGTTTACTCTGCTGTGTGTGTGCATGTTTATAAAAAATGATGTATCATGAGCAAAAAAGAGAGGGATACATTTCTACTTTATAATGGCTGAAATTTTCTTCACTTTTCATATTCACCATCTTGACAGTGAACCTCCTGCTTATAAAAGCACTTTAGAAAGGAACTAACTTCTGAGCCAGGGAGAAGAGGGAAAGGAACTTTGAAGTGTGCTTACCATGGACTCAACAAGCCCCTAGCAAAGGGCTGCCAGCTTCTCACATTTTTCTCACATTTGCATACTCTCATGTGGCTTATATAGCAATACACACGCCCACACGCACAATTAAGAGCTATCTTTAGAGCGTCCTGGGGCAAGGCAGACAGACCAAAAAAAAAAAAAAAAAGAAAAACACTTTAATTAAAAAATCACATTTTTTTTCCCTCCTTTACCAGGGGAGTGGAGTAGGAAATATTGTTGCTTTAAGTTTCATTGATATTTAAAAATCATATTTTTAAAAAGAATAAGTACAATTCCCCTTTCTATTTTTTTTATCTTGGAAGAAAGGTTTATCTAAATCTTTAAGGTTAAAAAAAAATCAAGTCTGTCTGACTAGCTCTGCAGTTTGAAAGCAACTTCAAGTTTTATTTGAATTCTTATAGTGCCCTGAAGAAATTTTTGCTTTATTTCTTTAAAATAATCTCTTATTCTTTTATTGTTTTCTTTTTTATCATAGGCAGACTCTGTGCCTGACTTGCATAAAATTCTGTGAGCATTTACCTGCTTGTATACATATTCTTGCAAAAGTGAGACAAACCTTAACATATCTTAGATATTTAATCACCACACTTCTAATCTCTTTTCATTAGCAATATCATGGAAATTTCTGTCATATCTCTATAAAGAGGTATTGACCACCCAGGGTCTAAAGGTTCGAGAGTCCTATAAAACTTAATGAAGAATAAGTTTAATTTGATTGTAACAACAGGGTGCATTCATTATAACCACTATGATATTCTGACTACTAATTGGGAAAAATGAAACTAGAATGTAATGTTATCAAATATATGCTTTATTTTTTAAATTTATTTTTTAGTTGTAGATGGACACTATACCTTTATTTTATTTATTTATTTTTACATGGTGCTGAGGCTCACACCCAGTGCCTCACCCATTCGAGGCAAGTACTCTACCACTGACCCATAACCCTAGCCCTGGTATATGCTTTATGAGGTCAGTGCTTTCATTCACACTCCATCAACGACTTTGGAACTTATACTATCTTCCATTTTTATTTAAATGTCTCATATGTATGTGTAATGTCTCATCTAGTGGAATATAGATACATAAATTCATGGCAAAGAATGGATGAATGAATGATGAATGAATGAATGAATGATGAATAAATGAATGAATGAATGCTGTTAGAGAGATCATAACTGATCTTTCTCTCTGTGTATGTTTCTCACCATTTACTGTGTCTCTAAGCACATAGTCAGAAGTTAATAATGCTTACTTCAGTAACCCATCTAGCCTGTAGTTTCACTTTCTGCAATTTCAGTTACCCAGGGTCAACTGTAGTCTGAAAATATGAAATGGAAATTTCCAGAAATAAACAATTCATAAGCTTTAGATTGCATGCTCTTCTGAATCATGGGATGAAATCTCCTTTCACCTCATCCCATTACTGAACTCTGAATCATTCTCTTGTACAGCATGACCATGCTGTGTCTGCTATTCAACTGCTACTGAGTAGCCATCCCAGTCAGCAGATCTACAGCTACAGTATCATACCACTCTTTTCAAGTAACCCTTATTCTAATAAAAATAGCCCCAGTGTGCCAGTAGTGATACTGGCTGTTCATATATGCCAAAGAGAAGTCACAAGTGCTTCCTTTGAATGAAAAGATGTAACTCATCAACTTAATAAGGAAAGAAAAAGAAATCATATACTAAGGTTTCTACAGTCTGTGAATAACCATAATCTTCTGTTAAGCTGTGAAGAAGGAAAAAAGAAATTCATGTTTATTTGGTTATAAATGTTATTAATCTCTACTGTACCAAATTTATGAATCAAACTTTATTAGAAGCAGGTATATATAGGAAAAAGGATTATATAGGAAGAGTTTGGTGCTATATGGGATTTTAGGTATCTCCTGGTGGTCTTGGAACATATTTCCTTGGGATAAGGAAAGGCAACTTGTCCCCAGGGAGTGATAGTAACTGTGTACTATTTTTGTTCCCAAGCCTGCTTTCACTTTTTCTTTGGCTTATAGGGTTCCAATATCCCTCCTGCTACCTTAGGCTCTCCAGTGCTCAGAGCATGTGCTGTGTGTGGATGTGACTGTCAGTGAAAGCATTGTGTTCCCTTGGCCACAGTGATTTTGGTGGGGTGGGTGTGGGTATGCAGGTGCTTCAAACAGAGACAATGAAATGCATTAAAGCAGTATAATCAGCAGACATGGAGGCCCTGTTCTGCATGCATTTGATTCAGGATTCTACTGAATCTTCTGCCAGTCACCCACTTGTCCTGTAAAGTCTGGGAATGTAGTCACGTAGTCCGAGAGTGGTGAAAGCACAGTAGATTTGAGAGAAGGTAAACTGGATTCTGGTGATATAAGTTGATCCCTTAAATCTAACTCTGCCTAAAACTGACATTTTCTTTTGACTTTACTCTTACAGGACCCAATTAACCCTTTTAATTATTCGTGCTCCATGGGTTGGACTTTCTGACACTTGAAAACAAAAATGTTTAAACCATAAGATGCTTGAGAGAAAGGGGAAAATGTAAAATCAGAGAAGCCTTGTGGCTTCTTAAAAATCATACCGAATGCCAGGTGTGGTGGCTCATGCCTGTAATCCCAGTGACTCAGGAGGCAGAGGCAGGAGGATTGCAAGTTCAAGGCCAGTCTTAGCAATTTAGCAAGGCCCTAAGCAACTTAGCAAGACCCTGTCTCAAAATAAAAGATAGGAATATGGCTCAGTGTTTAAATACCCCTGAGATCAGTCCCTGGTATTAAAAAAAGAAGAAAAAAAACAAGTCATACTAAACCATGGCAGCTCAATATGCATTCTGCATTTTTTTTTATGAGTTCTCAAATGAGGAGCCCTCAAGAAACAAACGTAGTGTGAACTGAAATAATCAGGTCTTCTGTGAAATTGCCAACCCTATTCTGAAGGTGCTCTTCAGAGTCACTTCATTGACAATCTTCTGAGGAGCTTCTCCTCTATTTTCAGGTCTCAAAGTCTTGAGTTTTGCTAATGACTCTTGCACACATTAGCTATTTGGTTTGACCCAAGTAATTTAGTTGACTACAATAGAGGTTTCTCATCACTAAAATGGCATACTTAAACCAAATCAGTGTTTCCCACAGCATGATTCCAGACTAGGAACATGATCGTTACCTGAGAACTTGTTCCAAATGCAGATTCTTGAGCCCCACCTTCCACCTACTGAATCAGAAATTCTGAAGGTGAGGTCAAGCAATCTATATAATAGATTTTAATAGATGCCCTCTCATTCCTCTCCCCACCAGGAAGTTTGGAATCATGCCCAAGTTTGAAAACCAGAGAACCAGATCATCCTTGAAATATCTTTGAAGCAAAACTGTTGTATGATTTTTGCCCATGATTCTATTTTACACTTAAAATTGAGACACAGAATTACTGAGAGGAACATGTGTAGAACAGGCCCCTGTGCTCACCTTGTTTCTGAATGTAGAAAGGAAACTCCATTCTTAGGGCCATTGGCCTTGCCAGTATAAGGAAGTAGATACATTGCTCACAGACTTCCTGAATGTGACAGGCATGGATACCATGGATAACCAGTTCCAAATGCTGAACCCTACCTGTGGCACCAAAAGCAACAGGCCTGATGTTTTATGCACTGAGGAACACTAATCGGCCCTACTGTGAAGATGCTGTCAAGGAAATTTCCTCTGCTCTTTGATTCCTTCACAGAACATCTGTTACAAGGAGCTCCATGTAACTAAAACCTGAATCTCTTCCCTCTGGGAGTTTTCTTTAATGAGCATCTTGTGGCTACACCTCCTCCGTAGGGTTTTCAAATGTGTTTCAAGTCAGTTATAGCTTTATCCTGGATTCCAGGGTTTACTGGCTGTTAGATCTCATAGTTAAGATTTTTTTTTTCCTTCCAGGAGTTCACAAATACAACTCCACAGAGTAGACTGATTTAGCTTCCAGTTGCCTAGAGAGCAATTAAGATCATGTAATCTTTTATTTGATAAAAAAATTTTTTGATGCAATGATCACTCATAACAAGCTAGCATTTACTAGGTGCAAGCTCTGTTTTGCGTACACTAATCATTTAATTCTCACAAACTCTACAAGGACAGTGCTGTCATTATCTTTATTTGCACATGAGGAAGTTGGCTTGGAACTAGTACATGAAAGTCATGCAACTAGAAAAAGGCAGAAATTGTACTGAAGTCTAGAGCCTGGCTACAGAAACCTAGTTCTGAGTTGCCATCCTCTATTACTGAGTGGGAATGCCTTCCACTGACCTCTCATCTCATCTTTTAGCAGAGGGAACACAGATTCCTGGGCACTGATCAACAGGTGTCTGAAGAAGTGGCTTGACTCCCAGCTGTGTCAAATCCAATTTCAAGGGTCTGGTTTGGTTGCACTGTTTGGTGTTGGAAGCCCGAAAGGGAAGGACCTAGAGTGTCTCCCAGTTAGCAGTATGATCCATGCTCCTCAGTTTACAGTCTAATGAGAGGGAAAATAAAATCAGTTAAATAGATGTTTTTACAGCCTTACAAAAAAAGCATTAAGCAGAAGCAATGTTATGTGGTACATACTCTCTATGTGGAAGGCATAAAGTGCTTTGGACCCATTCTTTCCCAGTGTGGTTTTAAGTACTTACTTGCACACCAAGAAATTTGAAAGTCTTTTGTATTCACCCATGAACTTCGACATATACTTGAATGAAAAGAAGACAATGTTTAAGATAGTCCTCACCTTGATCTATGTTGTAAGAAAGATTCATAACTTTTCTGAAAATATTACTTTTCTGTACTTTCAACTCTTAAGTGACTTGTGGGTTGTAATGTGCCTTTCTTTGGCTTGTGATACAAAATTTAGATTTTCTGACTTGATTTGCTGTTGTAAAAGCTTTGTGCAGGCATGGGGCAGAAAATTTCATTAAAACTCGTGCAAATACATTTACTCAGAATATTAGTATGTAACAATGGCATCATTATTGTTAATTACTAAGTTATCCTCTCTTTGGGTCTGTATTAAAATTAGGTTCTTTGTGTTAATGCTCTCTGTATCTCAAAGAAAATCTTTATCTTATCTTTATCGTTATCTTCTGATTGTACATAATTTATATGCCCATAAAGAGAGATCTAATTTATCTAATGGTGTTAATTTTGAAAAATTCAAAAACTTCATTAAAAGTCAGGGAAAGTCTACATTTGTAAAACTGAAGGATAGAATGAAGAAGTGAATAATTTTATTCCTACACTAAATCAACTTTCCATGAACAGATTAAAAACACTACAGGACATTCATTTGCAGGAAGGATATTCTAGAATCCAGCCCTGTAAACAGTGTGAATATGTGGAGAAATCGTTTTCTGGAATGATCATAGAAATGACAATCTGTGTCCTTTGGACCATCAGGAGAAATACTTTCCTTATCAAAATCTGGAATTGGGGGCAAGACCACAGACAAAGGCTTGAATCTTATTCACATAGTTGACTCCATAAGAATATTTCCTAATTTGTGCATTGGTTAAACAAATTGACCAGTGTCGGTCATACTATGGAATTCAACTAATCTACCACCCACTGCCCCAGAATTTTCATGTCCTCATTATTTAACCTTGAAAAGTTATGTCCTAAGCCTTAATTTGTTCATCTGACAAAGGGTTTCATAATCATAGAACCTTCCTGGATGGATTGAAGCCAAGGATAAAGAATATGTGCACAGAGAAGATCAGCTGGTACTTACGTAGGTACTCAATTATTTGTTTAAAGAATATAAAGCACGATATATATCAAGTCCACATTGTACATAAGCTATCACTATTAAATTGAAAATTAAACAAACACGTAAACATCTAACTTGGTGTTTTCCTTGATGATTCTGATAACTGCCTCTTAAAACTAAATGTTAAGGAAGCAGCAGATTGGTTGTGGTATACTAAATTATAAGTGAGGACTAATTTGAGGATCAAAGATACTCTTTGGGAGATATCACTTGACTGGGAGGAAAAGCATTAGCTGTCTCCCTCTGTCTCAAGTATTTGTTCTCTCTGTCTTAGAAATATCCCTCCTCACAGTTTCTGAATCTTGATGTTTAATTTAACACAAAGGTCTTTGAGAAGCACAACAGGGGGTTGTTCCTGGTAGTTCTGGCATTGAGGAAATTGAAATGTACATGTTTTTTCTCATTTATCAAAGAAGGGCAAGAATCTAAAGTGACATTTTCTATCAAATGAATTATGAACTGTGTACTTTGTACCTAAGGGAACAACAACTAAATTAGGGTTTTAGATAAAAAAAAGAGAGCAAGAGAGACACACACAAAAAATAGGTTTTTAATAAAACATACAGTAATTTCTGTTACTGTGTCTGACAGGGACATGGCAGAATACAGTCTTTCTGTAGAATGGATGCAGTCTACTTGAAAATTCGTAAGATTTAGACATATTTGAGACATTTTCTCAGAAACAATTAAACCTAAATTTCTTATTTTGCTAGCCTTACGCTCAGTGAAACATTCTTGATAATCTTAGCTTTTTGTCCATGCTTACTGTCTTAGGAAAAAAAAATGTAAATTCTTATTTCCTTAAAAAATAAGAGATTAAAGTTTTTTGAGAGGAAAAATAGCTTAGAGGATAAAAATGATATATATGAAAGGGTCACATTTTATCCCTCCTCTGTTTATCAGTAATACCGACATACGTACACTCACACATAAGCAAATCATTCTACTGATTAGGGCATGGATTATAAAACCAGCTAGATTTGGTTCAAATCTTAATTTCACCTTCTCTGTTTTACATGTCTGGAGCAAGTTCCTATAATCATATTTTGCCTCAGATTTTTTCATCTCTGAAATGGGACTAAATACCTCATGAGGTTGACATGGAGAGCAGCAAATCTGATAAGACTTGTAATGCATACAGCATGATACTGCACTCTTAATAATTGTGTCTTACTTAGCACAGCTTGATTCTTCTCCCATGACAGAGAAGATTGGGCGTTAGGAAATGGGCCCCATTTTTAATTACTGCAGATTCCTGGAGTCTAGGAAGCATTATAATTAAACTTAGAACATGAAGGGCCATATCCTGCCCACACAATATACCTAATATTTTTTTCAATTACTAATTGAAAATTCTTAGAAATCCTTAGTGACTTCTTTCTTCTTCCAAACAAGTCTGTTTTGATTAACATGCTATTCTTCCAAACAAAGGTATTCTAATCTGTGCTATATGTAAATTAAAGAAGGGCTATTATAAGAGCACATTTATTTTAGACTTCCAAATGCCCCCAGGTTCTTAAATCTTAAAATGATAGAACTTCTTGTTATTAGTCCTATGTGTGTTCTGATACCAGGATTATACTGGGTAACAATGTGTGGCTAAATTACTAGGAAAAGAAAAAACTACCACTAATATCCTGATTACGTATTTTCTTCACATGAACCTGATCATGTAATTATTGATCATCATTATGGTCAAGTGAGCATCATTTTTTGTTTCTCAAATTTTGATTCTAACTCTACTTATGAGTGGAATCAGTTATTAGAAGTCTTTCATTATTTTAAATTCTTCTGGTGACTATTGTTTTGCTCTCCCTAATAAAGAAGGTGAAGTTAATGATCTACTGAGATAAGGGATGCTGTCTTGGTCTATTTAGATGTCTGGAACAAAACACCATTAACTATGACTACTAAACAATAAATTTATTTCTTACTCTTCTGGAGACTTGGCAGTGCAAAATGAAGGCACAAACAAGTTTGGTGTCTGCTAATTGCCTCTCCCTCATAGACAGCCCCTCCTTATCTTAACCTTACATGTTAGAAGGAGCTGGAGTGCTCCCCAGAACCTCTCTCATGAGGACACTAATTCCATTCTGGAGGACTCTGTCACCATGACCTAGTCAGCTCCCAATGATCCCAACACCTAATATCACCTGGGGCACAAAGATGTCAATGGTGTGAATTTTGTGTGGGAGGAGACATAGACATTCTATCCATAGTCATGGGCTTATGTATTATCAATGTTAAGTCTTGAGCTATTTCTTAGTTGAATAATTAATTGATCAATTTGGATGGTAGATACAAGCCCATGGTTAAGATGGTTTTAATAACCAATCCCTTCTGATTCTTCAATCATTAAATGACCAAAATTTTTGTTCAAAGATTTCTTAATTTCCATTCAAAGATTTCTTAATTTCTAGTCTAACTCTAAAATACAATACTTTATTTTTTTGCTACCTAAGTCATTTATTTATTTGCTCTTGTTCCTGTTAGATACATTCAACAAGGGATAATTTAGCATAGACCTTCTAAAGAGAGCAACTTTGACTCTAGCTTAAACCTTCTCATTATAAAAAATATTTATTAACCTTGATAAGCATATCTTTTTAATTTCACAAAGGCTAAATTCTTCAGGGAATTATTTTAAATGAAATGAATGAATAACATATTAACTAAGTATAGGATAGAATTAAATATTATTTTTGTTGTACCTATTTTAAATGATTTTGCCAAGTTGAAAATATACTCTAAAGAAAGCATACTCAAGGAAAAAGAATTCAATCTATGATGTCGGTAAACTAATTGAATAAAAATGATAGTATAAAAATAAATAGAAATCCAAGATATATATCCTTAGGAATACTAAGAGGAATTCAAATGTCAAAAGCAAAAGTCTTAAGTGTCCAAATCTAGGAAATATTGGTAAGGAAAAACGAACAAAATTTGGTTGGTGGTTTAAGATATAAAACTGAAAAGAAAATTCTTGTGGGCATTATGACCTCAAGGCCTCTAATTAGTTTGACAAAGTGACAGTTCCACATTCTAGTTGAGCAAATAATGTATCTAATGAAATTTAAGATCCCTATTTTTCTCTGAGCACAAAGAACTACATCATTCACAGCTGTAGGGTATTTCAAAATTAACAGAGGATGACTTCCGTCTGGCTGATGTTTCCTGGCTAACAAATTCACTGAAATTGTCTTGCCAAGTAATTTAAAGCAGTTCTCTAATCTTAAATCACAAAGAGAGGTGGAGGTGTGTTGCCTTGGTCTCGTGGATGCTAATGTGAAGTGGAATTATTTTATTTCTCGAAATGGTCAATAGCAATTAGTATTCAGTGGTGTCTTTTTATTCTGGTGGCCTTGCCCCACCTCTGCCCCCTCTTTCTATATTACTCCTATTATATACTGTAACAGGGGATATCCTTTCTTCTTTTCCACTCTAATTAAAGCATTCTTAGTGAACACATGGTCATTTTTCATTTTGGGAAGAATAATTACCTCAGCCAGGTGGGAACAGCCCTTTGGGTTTCATATTTCATACAAATATTTGCACCAATTCTGATGGATATGTTCTCAGACTGTTGAAATGTTGGAGAAGTTTTGGGTTTCTCTTGGAAACATAGACCCAAATAAGTCAGTGAAAGACCAAAGACAAAATGTGCTACCAACTTCACTTTTGATTCAGTAATGTGCTCTAAAATATTTTGTCACTGAGATAAGAAGTAAATGATGGGTTTTTTTAAATAATTTTATTTTACTCACACACTTTCTTCCAGTTGCTGTTTTTGTCCTAAATATTCTTCTAACTCTACTGGTGGCAACCTTGAGCAAATATCATTTTTTTAGCTTGGGTCGATAAAATCCGTAGCCCTAGGTATGTGTCTTGTTTCTCCATTTTCACTGGAGCTCTTCCTGGAAGCCTGCAGAGTCAAAAATGCCTTGACAAGTCAGAGAGAAAACCACAAAGCAGGGAGAGATGGAGACTGAGACAAGAGACAAAGACAATTTCTTCAAACATCTGCTACCAAAAACCTCAAGATTTAAGTGATACAATTGAAAACTTGTTTTCAAAAATTTTTTGCTTCTTTCCAAATCTCCTAACTATAAGATTTCTCCATTGCAAGCTGGTCCTTTAGGCTCCAGGGGGGATGATGGGAAAGTAGTTGGGAAAGGAAGCCAGCCACCTCTGTACCTGTGAGGGGAATCGATGTTCCGTTTGGCCAGGGCATTTTAACCTCCATAAGTGGAAGTTAGGAACTTGGGTTTTGGAGACAGTTGTTGAATCCAGATGGCAGCCCAATCATTTATTAGCTGTGTGGTCTTGTCCGCATCACTTAATCCTATCAAGCTTTAGTTTTCTCATCCCAACTTACTTGACACATAGAACTTTCATGAGGATCAAATGTGAGGATGTATACAAAACATTCAGTCCAGCTCCAGGCATAAAATAACTGCTTAGAATTAAGTTTGGTATTTTAGTGTGTCTGTTTTTATCAATGAATGTCCATAGGTAAGTATTTCTCAAGGGGCAGGCTGTTAACCAAAACTGTTAAAGTGACTGACTTACTTAATAACTTTAATGTAAAAAAAATTAAACTCTACAAAATCTTTGAACTTCAGTCAACTTTTGTTTATCTAAAATGGATTTGTTGAGACTTTTCTAGTTACCTTTCCTGGGCTAGAAAAGTTTCTGGAGCAGATACAGTACATTCCCTTGTAGGACTGAGGGCCGTGGCCATCTTGGTGTTCTCTTTCATAGTTACATTTATAGCACGTTCTGTGTGGATCCAGGAAATGTTGGGACAAATCATGGAACTGATTTGGAATAACTGATCATGGAATAATTGATTTCACTTATTTTGTAGGGGTGAAGGGGGAGAGGAAGGAAAGTGCTAATGAACTAGGATGATAGGCTTATATGTGTTTATAAATGTTGAAGTAAGACAACTATGTCAATGTATTTAGAGTTGACTTAGCTTTAGTGTAAAATTGTGTTTTCCATATTTGGTGAGAGTATTATAAGTGGTTAGTTTTAGAAATCAGAAAAATTGGCTGTCATTGCCAGATTATACAAAATTTACTATAAATTATTAAATATTAAGAATTTCATTTTAGGTCCATTTCATGCTCATAAAATGAAAACTTTTTTGGAAAAACTAACGAAAACTTTTAACATGACAGTAGCTAAACTTAATGTAGATTTTGTGGTACAATTCTCTGATCCTTTCCCTTCATTATGTAGCTTCAGTAGCTTGTGTTTTAGTTTCAGTGTTTAAAAATTATTTGTGGAATTATGTGAAAAAATATAAAGTGTCTCAAGGAATTTCCCCCCTCTTTTCTAGGGACTCATACATAGAAGTTTTACTATTCTATGCTCCACCTGTTTTCCCTCCTGTGCCTCAGCCTCTGGAAACCACTGATCTGCTCACTGTCTATAATTTTTCCTCTTTTTTTTTTTTTTTTTTTTTTTTGTCTACTTGCTGTCCTTCATAAAACTTTTCATGTGTTTATTACTACATTCCCAGATCACAAGGACAGATCTGGTACTTTTAAATATTTGCTGACTTAAAATCTTTGTTGTATATATACTTTATATAGGTTATATGTAATTACATAGTTACAATATATCACATGAAATTACATAATAAAATCTCTAAAAGTATAGTTACATTATTATATACTATTTGTATATAAGCACACATATGTACATACATATATAAAATATTCATTTTGATATGGATACTGGGAAATAGACTGCTCATATCTTAGTGATGGTCATATAAATCAATTCAACTCTCTGCAAAACAATTTGTCAACTAGTATCTGAAATGATAACAACATCCATCCCTATTCACTCAACAATTCTGAAAAGCATGCCTAAAGATGCATGTATTAGGCTAGTCTGTATTATTTATAATACTGAAAACAATATCATTCTATATCTATCAACATCATCTTTTTAAGAAAATTTTCTACAAATGTAAAAATATTACAAGCTGTTATTTTTGAAAAATTATCGAAAATATTTACTAGCACAGGGAATTTTTGACCTATATTGAAAAGCAAAATATAAAGTTAATTGAAAAAATGTGAAGTTATTCATCTTGGTTTATAAAAAATTATGTATACCTGTATTTACATAGAAAAAAAAACAGTGAAATCTCTTGTATAAGAACTATATCTGGGTAGTATAATCATGGATAACTGTTTTCTTCATTCGTTCATTTTCAAATTTTCTATCATAACAAATTTGTATTAGAAAAATACATATTTTGAAAAAAATGGTTTTGTTTAAATCTGAGGAACAAAATTTTAGCATTGGAGATTGCTAAGCATTTCATTACAAAAAAGTAATTGAAAAGTATCATTTTTGCACTCATGGAGTTTGTTTCACTATTTCTTTCCCACCTGGTGGGAGTAGTTAGACTTAAATATAAGATTCAAATTGGTGCCAGGCATGGTGGCACATTCCTGTAATCCCAGTGATTTAAGAGGCTGAGGCAGGAAGATCATGAGTTCAAGACCAGCCTCAGCAACTTATCAAGACCCTAAACCACTTAGGAAGATCCTGTTTCAAAATAAAAAATGAAAGGGGCTGGGATGTGACTCAGTGGTTTTGTGCTCCTGAGTTCAATACCTGATACCAAAAAAAAAAAAAAAAAAAGGAAAGAAAAAGAAAAGATTCAGGTTGGTGTTGAGATATGAAATGTCTTGAAAACACAAAGGACATGTGAAACCAGAGGTCAACATTTATTTTTCTTTAGTCTCAGAGATGTTGCCTAGTCTTTTCTAACTTCAGTTTTCACATGTGACAAATGGACACTGAGAGACAGGATAAAATGATTGTATCCTACAGTAGTATTTCTGCCTTAAGTTGCTATTGTCCCAAAGCAAATTTCTGTGCCCTTCAACTAGTTCCCTAGAACTGGCAAATTCACACTGGTAACTGTATGTGAGATTCCTTATGAATGATAAGGAGATAGAGTCCCTCTATGATAATAAATAAATCAATAAATAAAACAAGGAGAATACTGTTTAAGAGTATGGCTTGGGCAGAAAGTAAATCCAACCTTTATTGAAGATTATCTCTTTAATATTATAAGTGGTTTGCTTTATTTTTATTTAATAGGTTTAATCTTCTATGTGATAAACCATTTTCTATAACAAGCTGCCTCATGGTGTAGAATTAAGAGCACTGCCTTTGAACTGCCCAGTCATACTCTGAATCCTTCCTCTGCCTTTAACAGTTTTGTGATTTGAGATAAAATATTTAACTTCTCAGAGCCTCAGCATTTATCTGTACTGCAAAGAGATAATGCTATAATTTTGGAGTATAATTCTGAGTATTTAGAAATAATTATGTTAAAGAACTTGGCACATAGTATGTATTCAAAAAGTTAGCTCTTGTGAGAAACAATTTTATGACCATGAAACCTGTTCTAACCTACTTGTTATCATTTTATGCTGCTCTGTTTGCACATCCTTGGGCTCAAGGTTGACTGTCCATTTGTTAGCACATCTGCATATTCCTCATAATTAATATCTTTTTAAATGACATATGGTTTAGTGACTGGAAATCAAGTCTTGCCTTCTGTTTTCAATTTGTTCATGACTCAATGAGTCCGTATATGAGTCTGAACTTTAATTTTGCATTCTGGAAACTAGAATTTAAAGTCCTTGCTCAGATGTAACTATTTCAGAAAATGGTGGGGGAATGTGTGATCCAAGGTTTTTGAATATGTGCCAGGTCACTCAGCGATGCAGCAAGGATGCAGCGAGATAAAAGTTGGTGGTTTCTCTTTTGTTAACAGAGAAACCCACAGGAGGATGCTAAATCTAATCTCTGCAATGAGGGTATAGTTTGGGAAAGAGTCAGAATTCAAGTGAACCCAGCAAGAAGCTTAGCATGTGAATGGAATGAGCACAGAGCTGGAGGAGCCTGAGGCACTGGAATGAGGCTGAGTATATGATTAACCTGAATGAACCATCTGAAAGTGTCCCATGGCAGCACCTGTACAAGCCATAAGCCTCTGAAAGGAGAGAACCAGCACACTCCTGAAAGTTTCTAACTTCCAGTTCCCCACAAACGCTAACTTCCAATTCCCCAAATTGGAAATTCGTGGCTCTTTTTATTATGCGTACATGGTTTTGTGTTAACAGTTGTTTGAGTAGAGAGCCTTTGGTGACTTAAAGCAAGGACCCGGGACAGAGTGACATTTAGTGTCTTCTATTACAAAATCGGATTTAATACAAATTAATAGGTTTATTAGGTATTTTATTGCAGCATTTTATTTCACAATTTTGCAATGCATACACTTACATGAAAAGAATACACAGCAATAGTAACAGGTTGGGAATGTCCTGAGAAAGAAATTGGTGCATGGGTAACAAACTGTGAATTCACTTTCTCCCTACGACTTTCTTCCTCTGATTCCTCCATCTTTACTAGTCACCTGCTATGTGGGGAAGTGTTCTGTTTTTGCTCTCTAGAGCTCACCCCCAGAGTTCTATAAATCTGTGTGTGCAAAGAGCTGGACCCTGATGTGTAAATCATTTTCGGTTTTTTTTTTTTTTTTTTTTTGGAGGACTTTTTAAAAGATAAAGTCCACAAGTGTACATATTTAAAAGTTTGATAAAATTGTATATTCAAAAAGTTATGCCAACTAGAAATAGTTCAATCTGTGATTTATTTATTGCTTAACATTTTTCTATTAATCTTGGCTTCAAAAGAAGGCCGAATTTGAAATTTTATTAAAAACTCCCTTCTCTAGAATTTATAGATTGGGGTAGCTGTTTTATCCAGTTGCCATGTAGAATTAGTATTTACTGGACAAGACGTGTTGATTCAGGGAGGTTGTCTGTGGAGTGTTTGCCCCGTGAGGGTCATATTAAACTTGAGAGAAGCTTTTTGAGCAACATGGTATCTTGGAGACAATATATCAAGCTGATGGATACAAGGCTTTTCTGTTACAAAACCAGGGGTGGAATTACCACCGGCTCCCAGTTATTGCTTCAGCACTAAGGAGTCTCTAAGGAGTAGACCTAGGATAAAAGGGGTTAAACAGAGGGGAAAGAAAAGTATCCACAACTCATCATCACTGGAAGATACAGAATAAGTACGTATATGAAAATAATTTGATATAGCCATTTGTTTGGAAATAGTTTGCAGTTTTATATAATCAAAGTATAACCAAATTAATGGCCATTTTGTTTTGTTATTACTCAGAAGAAAACACATGATACTTTAATTTTCTGAGGGAGCCTAGTTTGGGGCATTCCTCTCTTTCTCAATAGTATGGTAATGTGGTTTTTAATACATGAAGAGATGTGGGGGTGCATATTTAAAACCATTATTTTTTTCATTCCTTAGATCTAATATTCAGAATTCAGATTGTCAATGACATTTTACTCTTTTGTGTAAAAAAAAAAAAAGAAAACAGTAATCAAATGAGGGACTTGGTTTTATATGTCACACATTATATGAAATTTGCACCTTGTTTTTTGCCCATATTTTTGCAGTACTCATTTTATATATGATAACTCAATCGATGCATCTATACCAAGGAAGAAATCAGCATTGTTTAAACTATTTGTTTCCATAGATAAAATATTGGCTGCAAAGTCTGTAGCCATGAATGTTCTTCACACCAAAGTTTAAAGCTAAGCTGTGGAACAGCTGGCCCTAGATGGCAGTCTTATTGTATCTCCTAGTCAGGCCACACTTTACTGACACCTGTTTTATCCCATTTTTCTCTCTCTTCAAGCAACTAACTCGCTCTCACACTTTGGCACTGAGCTGTTGCAGTTGCTTTTGTTTTTACTCACTGAGAAAATGAACATCGTCAGAGATCTTTGCTATTTTCCCATCACTTATTCTACCCATTTCCCTGCATCTCACTCTCTGCATTCATTTCTGCACAATGGGGACCAGCCCTGCTCTATTCAAAAGTCAGCAGCTCTGGCTCTCTGTTCAGTTCACATGTACTCTGTTTTGTCTGCCTGTCCCCACACAAGCACTTTGCTTCGGCAATTATTCTGTCTTCTCCTTCATATCATTTCCCCTTGTCTCTTATTTGATCCTTCCAATAAGAATGCACATGTTGCTGTACCACAAAATGTTGCTTTCATGCCAGGAGCTTCTTTAACTGCTCTCCCATTTTCTACTTCCCTTCAAAGCTACTTCCTCTAACGAGTTGTCAGCTTACTATATCCACTCATTTGCCCCATCATTCCCTTCTCAGCTTTCTCTAATTAGATTTCCAAGCCCACCTCTATTGCCTCTGCTCTTGGTGAGGTCAACAAACACTGTCACTTGGACAAATGCAAAGTTTAACTCTTTTTTTTGGGGGGGGGGGGCGTGGGGGCAGGTAACCAGGGTTTGAACCCAGGGATGCTTAATCTCTGAGTCACGTCCCTAGTCCCTTTTTTAATGTTTTATGTTGAGACAGAGTCTAGTTTAGTTGCTTAGGGACTCACTAAATTGCTGAGGCTGGTTTTGAACTCATGATCCTCCTGCCTCAGAATCCTGGGCTGCTGGGATTACAGATGTGCACTGTTGGCCTTTTTCCTCAAACTCAGCATGCTTGAATGCACTTGACCATCCCTTCCTTTGTAATATCCTTTCCTTTCCTGGCCTCCAGTGTGCCCCTTCTCTTGGTTTGTCTACCATCCCAATGATCACTCATTGTCAGTTTCTTTACAGAGATCTCGTCATAAATGATGATTCCAGGGCTCCGGTCTCAGACCTCTTCCATATCCACTCTGTCTACACCCTCTCCTAGTTTATTTCATCTAGTCTCAGACTTTAACCACATCTGCACTGACCCACAACTTCTTTCCAAACTGTCATCAGAAGCTTCTTCCTCAATATCTCTCCTGAGTTAACAATATACCTCTTACATATAACATGAACAAAATATAACCTATTTCTCCTGTCAGTACTTCTCATTTCAGTATTTACACTACTATTCACCTCAGTGTTTGGGCTGACATTGGCATTGTCTTTGAATTCCTTATATTCTTTTACTAACACACTCCCCACTCAATAGCACCTCCACGACTATCACTCACATCTAAGGCACTGTCATCTTTTTCCTGGATTACCATAATAGCTGATGTCCCTAAATCCACTCTTGCCAATTACCCCCATTAGCCCAGAGTGGTGTTGGAAAATTCAGAATTAGAGTGTGTCATTTCCTTCACTAAAACCTTACGGTATCTCCCAGACCCATTTATAATGAAACACGAAGCTCTTCCTGTGACTTCAAAAGTCCCACAGGATATAGACCCTACCTGTCCTTCAACCTCTTTCCACTTCCCCTTCCTCCTTCTTCAGTGTGTGTCAGCCACTCTGGTCTTTCTGCTGTTCCCTGAGAACACAGCGTTCTCCCCTCCTCGCTGCCTCTGCATTTCCTGTCTCTTGTTGACTGGCTTCTCCAGATGTTCTCATGGCCTCCTCTCTCATATAATTGAGGTCTCTGTCCAAGTATCGTCTCATTATATATTCTTCCAGAAATCTTTCTGTCTGCCCTAACTTGGTATCTAATAACTTAAATGCACACTCCTTTTCACTTTCTCTTCCCTTTCCCTGCTGTATTTTTCTCCAGGTTACTTACCACCCACCACCTGGCATTCTTTGTATATCTGTTTGTGTGTTACGTGCTCACTTCACTTAAATACAAGCTCCATAGGGGCAGGAGTGGTATCTGTTTTACTCAGTGCCGTTTCCCTTCCTTGTGAGGGACACTATTTTGCACAGAGTGGAGCCTCCATAAATGTGTATTGAACAATTGCGTGCATTATTAATACACCCAAAACCTTTACAGAAGATTGATGAAACATGTCATCTAATTCTCCAGTCTCATCACTGGTCATTCATTGGCCTTATGGTTCACAGGCAGATTCCCCTGAGTTGTTGAGCACATAAAACCCACACACTACACCAGGTTATGAGCAAAATAAAGTTTAAAATGAACCTTGATAATTTCATTTGTTTTCATTATTTGATCACTTCTCCTTCACCAGTCTCATAGGAACTTATATTAGAATAATCAGAATATTCCTATCAAATTACATGATCATAACAATTAAATTGTGCTAAAGAAAGTTCAAATCAGTCCAATGTGGTAATGGTAGTAATAAAATAATAGTAGTAATAATAATAATAATAATAATTGACAACTACTAACTCTCAGAGCCCAAAATAAAGTGCTTTGTTTACATGATCTCTGATTTTCACAACAATCCTACAAAAGAATCCCTATTTTAAAGTTCATAAAACATAGGCTTAGGGTTATTACGTGATTTTCCTAAAGCCATAGAGCTTTGTTTAATTTGTTTTTGAGTTTCAACCAGCTTTGGAACAAACACTGATGTGATAGGTATATTCAAATTATACTTGTTAGAAAAATCAAATAACCAGAGTTATCTTATCAAAATATTTTTTTAGTAAAAAAAGGATATAGTTTCATCATTCTTATTAGGCCTTCTAGAATCAATCCTTCATAGATTATATTAAGCAGATGCACTGAATTCAGGACATATTTACTAGAGATTTACCTATGCTAGAAAACGTAATATGGATGTTCTAACTTATGACATATTTAAAGGCAGAGGCACTATGACAAGGGATAATAACATAAGATATATAAGGAAAGAGTTTAGTTCATATTCTGCTGGGTGAGAATTAAGACTGGAATATGCTACATGTGTCATTACAGAAAAATACAATTTTAGCAAACTTCCCTTCCTCAAAAAGAATAAAAAAGCCAATGATGTTCCTGTGTGATAGGATGATTATGCTGACTGACTATAAGTTACAGATGGAAGGAACTTAAGACCTGGACTGCTTCAGTATTCAATTGCTTGGTCTGTTGAACAAAGAGTTAAATTAAAAAGGTAGTCTAATATTTGCTTCACTAAATTTCCTCCATGTTTTCAATTAGATAAACAGAAGTACAGGTGGGAATGTACGCATATTCATTTGTCTTGCTGTTTGGGGTCTGGCTTTTAAGACTGAACTACTAATGTAATCGTGTTGAAATGAACAATAAGGAAGTACAGTAGTTCAGGAATGAAAATGTTAAATTAAATGGACCATGTTTAACATTGTTGTTGATCCTGAGGAACAGTTTTTCCAGTATATGGAGCATTTCGATTCCATCCAGCATATGTTCTCCACAGTTTTCTCTGCTCTAATTCATCTGTGTTTCTCGACAGCTCCAGATGGCGTGCTGCCTCCCAGGCTTTCATCTGCCACTCCAACCAGTCTTCAGGTTGTCTGGTCTACACCAGCTCGAAACAACGCTCCCGGCTCTCCCAGATACCAACTCCAGATGAGGCCTGGCTACTCCACCCATGGCTTTCGAGAGTGAGCATTCTACTTTGTCCCTCTTCCTGTCAGCTGGGTTATTTGATGTACACATAAAATTTTTGAAGAATAGATCAGTTTCTCATTTGCAACGAACACAGGTTACTTTTTGAAAGTTCAATGAAGAAACAAGCAAATGACTTAGCAGATAAACTATTTGCTTTGCAGAAACATCTATTTTTCTTCAATATAGCATTGAAAGTAAGATTTCTTTACATTAAGAACACAGGTAGAGCAGAAAGCCAAGATATACCTGAAAATGACAAACTGCTGTCTGAACCATGGATAGAAAATTATGGTAACTGTTCTATAAATTTCATATGACAATCAGCCTAAATACTGATAAAATTTTTATCTCATGTAAACACAAATGTACCAACCCCCAGCCAATGACTATGTATTCTCAAATTCCATCATTTGATGACACAAAATGGCAATACTTAAATATATGTCTACATTCTCTGAAAATTTCTACAATAAGTACTTGGTTTTTATTTCTTTGAATATCTAAAACTTCCTAATTAACATTTCTCTCCCATATAGATTATTTTCCAGTCCTTCTGCATCGTTAAGCTATGAAGTGAGAGATCTCCAACCGTACACAGAGTATGAGTTTCGGTTGGTTGCCTCCAATGGATTTGGCAGTGCACACAGTTCTTGGATTCCATTCATGACTGCAGAGGACAGTAAGTGGTCTAAACAATATACAGCCAAATGTCTTCTATGTTAGGAAATCTTAACTGTCTTTAGTTTTTTCAAAGCAAGGAAATGAGTCTTTCTTATTTTCTTCTCATTAAGCGACAATAATCTTTCCCAGGGCAACAGAGAGGATGAGTGGTCAATCTCTCAGAAGGAAGAAAAATGTGGACTTGTGGGGTTAGAGGGTTAGGCATACAGACAGTACTTCACAATAAATTATGCTATGGCCCCATTCTATCCTTCAGGGTACACTTAGGTGCCCTGACAAAGAGAGGTTGCCATTTTCTGCTCTATAAGAAAATATTCTCTGCTTTAGAGGAATTCTGGCAGGCAGGAGAAAATGAAATATGGACATTACATCATGAGAGTGCTTGGAGCGCCCTTGTACTTATTCCTGGAAACCAAGTCCGTAGTACTTTTACTCACACCCAAAATACAACCTCTAGGATAAAAAAGCAAAATCTAGTAATGGTGATTCTGCGTGCCTTACAAAGAGCAGTTTGGGATTGCCTTCTTCAGCTAATAAAGACAATTTTCTGGATTTTCATTGAAAAGTATTGCTTATTACTTGTTTTTACTAAGTCATATTTAGGAAATAAATACATGGGTATAATGTTTGGTTTTATACAGAACACATCTGTAAAATCATATATATTTGGAGAGAAGTATAATTTGTTTAGAAATGTTGGGAATTAAATCAAGCTTAAAAGAGTGAATGAGGATACTATCTTTGAAGAATGAGGTTTTTAGGGTTAATCTTGTCAAGTCTTTTAATCATAAGCTTCTTAGGAAATGTTTCTCTATTGGCCAATTGCCATTCTGGCATTATACCCAATGAGAACCTGAGTGACTTTCAAAAGGCTACATGTTAATCTAACAGTATAGTTGAAAAAATATCAATAAGTATTAAGTAGATTGTTTTATTTTATAATACCTTTGATTCTGTTATCTTCATGATGATGAGATATACAGTGGGAGAATCAGAACAATTTTTCAGATGAGATCTTTAAAGTTCATATCATCAAAAACACCACCAGAAACAGTAATAATGATACTTAATCCATTTCTCCCAATTTGTAATTATTCCCTGGGAGCAAGTTAGGTAACTTACATGCAATGTCTTTGGTCTCAAGGGAACCAGCTAGTCAATTATCAGTACAGTACAACAAACAGTACCCCAGACCCAAGGAGCCATTCATGACCACTTTTTAGGGGAGCATTATATTCACTCTGGAGAAGCAAACATCATGGTCAGCAGCTGTATTCAGATTATGAACTGGAATGCTCACACTCAAAATAGATTTTTGAAGAAACATTTAAAAGAGAAAACAACTGAAAATAGATATTTAATCTCCTCAGAGCAACATGCTTGATGGCACTCCATGAAGATGGAGCAAAAATATTTAATCAGCCCCTGCAAAGGTAATGAATGGTTCGACAGAATGCCAAGTTGGAAGAAGGGAGAAAGGGTTTCCTTTTTCTGGTGCCATAATTTGTATTCCCCCAGAGAAAGGACACAATCACATGTCCTCAGTGGTGGTCTTCCCACTGTCCTTATTGAATGAGGGCCATGACCCCCATCTACAAGCAGGAGGGTAGCACATAAATAAACAAAGCCCCAAACATTGCAAATTACCAATTAGGGCAGCATCCTTTGTTGAGCCAACTTTCTTCCTATCTCCTCTTATAAAACAAGTCTTACAGACTCTATGTGGTTACAAATTTCATTCAGAGACCTTGCCATCTTTGTGATATTTGGGGGACTGGATTTGAGGTAAAGGCCTTAACCCTACATTTTCCTTGAGTAAGAATGTGTAACTCTGGTTTATAATACAGATATCAATTCAAGAGACCCAGCTATCATTTTAATTTAAATTATTTCCCTCAGATGGATTAACTCTTCTTTCCTCTGCTTTGGGCATACTCTGTGAAGTCACACACATTAGCAAAGAGCCAGAAGCTGGCCATTTGCCCCCACAGGTTATGTTACCAATGCAAACTCACCCCTGAGACGTGGTGACAGTGTACTCTATATTTTGGATGTCAGTGGAGATGGATGCCATCTCTGAAAGGATGTGCAATTGAGTTGACAAAGACTGAGTGATTGGCACTGGGCACAAGCAGTTTTTCTGTCAAGACTACAAAGCATTGCTTATAAAACCACCCATGCTGACAGCTCCATGCCAGAATTGCACTTCAGACTTGATCCTGACCAGAACCTCCCGCTCACCAAAGTGCAATTTTCAATGTAGAAATTTCACATATCATCTTACAGGATGAAACAGAGAAGTCACCTCATGCCCACATTTAAATTTCATACCATCAACAGGCACCTCTCTCCATCAGCCACAGCCTCAAAACTTCCCAGTGCCCAAACAGGTCACAGATGGCAATATTTTTAGTGGAATATTTCAAGACAGTGATGTTCATCAAGCCTAAGATGGGACTGAAACCAGAAAGAGAAACAGCAGGAATTGAGCTACAACCAGAGAAGCCAAAGCTGGGGTGCAGAGAAGTTCTCATAGACAAAGGACTGGGAGGAATATTAATAGATTTCTTTTTTCAAATAATTTGTCATTTACATCAGTGTGCCAGCGATATCCGGTTCCATGCATTTTTAAAAATCTAGTGTGCTGGTGCCAAATAATAATAATGCACATTTCCTATGAATATTTTAAATCCTCTTAAATGTGTGTTAATAAAAGATGTTTGTTCCAGCCAACTTGGTCAGTGTAGTGTTCAACTGTTTGCAACCAGATAAATACAAACAACACACGATTTTTTTTTTTTTAATGTGATGTTGGCAGTTCAAGCACCTGGCATGTTTGCAGCTTGCAAAGCAGCATTAAGATTGTGTTAGACTTGGGAACATGTGATTAATGAAAGGAAGATACTTACCTAGCACCTGGAAATTTTGTTCTTCTATCCCTCCTGATTACAGTGTTGTTACCTCCCTCGTATGTTTACAACTGTTTTGTGTATAGTATATGAATATAAAACTTGGAGAGGATAGCAAGTTTCTTTGAACCTCAGTCTAAATGTGTTTGTGCTGTTTTACCTACTAAAATCCTGCTTTGGGTAAAATATGATATAAACCACTATTCCTTAAAAATGTGGATTCCCTAGATTAGTAAGAGTCAGTTAATTTGTGTCTAAGTTTTCCAGATAAAAATACTGAAATATGAAATATCTGATTGTTTCAGTCATTTTAATGACAAATGTATCAGGTCATTATGATATCATGTGAGATCATTATGACACCATAGTCAGTTATTATGAAACTACAGTGGGTCATTATGACAACCACAGCTGGCCATTATGACATCATAGCAGGTCATTATGATGTCATGGCAGGTCATTATAACATCATGGCAGATCTTTGTAACACCATAGAAGGTCATTATGACATGGTGTGAAGTCATTATAACACCACAGCAGGTGATTATGACATCACTGCTGGTCATTTTATGACATCACAAACAATGAGATCAATTAATGAATTTGAAATTACATTATAAAAATCACTTTCATACCTCAAACAGAAAACAAAACCCCGAAGCGGTTCTAAAATCAATGATCTAGTCATGAATGATTTTAAAAATTTAATCCTTTCCCCAAACTTACAGTTTAAAATTGACCATTTTTGTATTTTTCTCACTAAGAGACATTCTTAAATACTATTTATGGTATTAGAACAGTTTATTCTGTGCACTTGCATGGAAATGTTTTCATGGTTTTATTATTTTGCTCCCGGGCTGTGCATGAGTTTTCACTAGAGCGGGATAGGTAAATGTGTCTTATTACCTGCACAGTGAGGTTTTAAGTACTGGTAACATACTGCGGTGACTCATTGCATTGAATCTTGTTATTTTTGCACATTTATAATTCACACAGTGAACAGGATAGAGAAAGTATGAGATTCTCCGAGTAATTGTGTCCTGCTTTCCTTTTTCTGTCAGCAGTCTTCATTTATCTTTGAGATTCTCATAGCAATTTACAAAGTAATCCAGTTTTTCCAGATTAAGACAGAAAGACATTACAATGTTAAACAAAATCTAGATCTAACATAATAAGCTTCTTCCTCTTTTGCTGCCTGGCAGATTCTATTCATTCATCAAGCTCACATGTCACCTCTTCTGTGAAGCCTTCCTTTCTCATTGCTCCCTTGGAATTTTGGTTTGGATTTACTTGTGCATCATGAATATGCCTTTCTGAATTGTAATTTCTCAAGACCCAGGGCTCTGTCTCATCTATCTTTGCATCGCAAATGTCCTAAATAGAAAATAAAAATTTTTAAAAGGAAGTACCTGGTATAAGGTCTGATATAGAACAGGTGCCCAAAAATTGTTAGTTGAAGAACTGATTAAAAAAAGGGTTGAATTTAAGTAAATCCATGAAAATTTAACCAAGCAAATGTTATCTGTATACCAGGGACAGAAAGGGACATGCAAGTTACAGGGATGAATAACCAGTGCTCTTCCCTTGAGACTTCAGCTGTCTGGCAAGGGGCACACTTAGTAGAGCCATAGTTAGAATACACAAAGCTGAGACATTTATGAAAGCAAGTGCATTTCTCTCCAAACAGGGTGTCAGAAAATCCTGTCTGGAAGAGAAAACCAGGAGAGGAAAAAGGAAACATGTATATTTGGTGCTCACTTGAATATCAAATTTCAATTTTTTGCTGAATTCATTGATTCAGCAGACAGTGTAAAAAGCAGTCACTAAGGGAGGTGTCCACTGACAGACACAGGGAGGGGCCTTCAGGATGCTCTGCCTAGGGGTGATTCAGGCCTCTGGAACTGAGCAAAGGAGGCTGAGGATGCCAGGCAAGTGCAAAGGACTGCTCTTCATTTTTTGCTGCGGTCAAAGGCAGGCTGCTCAACATAGACTGTCTTGCCTACATTAATGAATGTTCTAATTAGAGAAGCTCCAAATCATGCACTCTTCAACAGGGAGGCCGGCAGACTACATAGAAAGAGAATTCTACAAGGAAAACAATTTTTCTCGTTCTTATTCTGGAAACCTGTAATAAGAGTATAAGGCTCTGAATCCTGTGACAAGGAAGGGAAGAAAAAATGTGGTCTGAAATTCGATAAATCGATCAAGATAATTCCAGAGTAGGATTTTCCAAATCATTTAATAAATGCATGTGTGCCCTCAGGAGTATTTAAATTTTAAAACTAATATTGCATGGCAAACATCTCTTTATGATTAGTGTATTTTAGAATTTAAAGTCTCAACCTGCATCCTTAAGATAAGGGAGTTCTATGCAAGAAGAAAATAGGAATGTTTTTTAAATGAGGGTGGAGCATATTTGCATTAGTTGATTTTATTTTATTTAATGAAGAAATATGAACTACAAGCTTCAGTAGTGCTACATGATTATTTGGTATTCACCATTCCAAATATCTTTCCCAATTGCTTTAAATATTAACCACTTAATGTCAACGTGTATCCTTTCATACAGTGCTGCATATATCTATTTTACACATACCAAGATCCGTGATCAAAAATAACATATTTAATACTCTGATTTCAAGAACAAAAAAGCTCTACATGTTTGTCACTGCACACTTTATTTGCTGTTGCATAGATCCCTCCCCCACCTAATTCTTACATTTTCAAACTTAATAAAAGCAAATATTTATGATTATCTTTATATCATTATTTCTGTATCCTAAGATTGAAAAGAACTTATTCAAGTTAAAGGTGATCAATAGAAAATCCTTCGAAAGGATGCATTATTTAATGAAAAATTCTATCCCTCTTGCCTCATTTTTCCTCCTGAACTCTTGAGTTTCCTTTGGGCAAAAAAAGCACACTGCTTTTCCAAATTTGAAGGGTTGGTCATTCCTAGTTTCATTACAGCTTTCTGCTGAAGAACTCAGGTTAAAGTAATGAAAAATCAAATTTTATCTAACATATTCTGTGTTTAAAGAAATTAATAAAAATAGTCTTATCATAGCTTCCTTATTATTATTGCTTCAATTTTGTGGAGTGCCTATTATACGCAAGACACTAACACGAACTACAGATCTATTCTCTTATTTAACCGATACCTTATGTTGTTCATTCACTAGGCATTTAAAACATGATTTTATGTACATGTATGATTACACAAATGGTATGAATCTACATTGTGCACAACCATAGAAATGAAAAGATGTAGCCCATTTGTGTACAATGAATCAAAATGCAGTCTGTAAAAATTTTTAAAAGTTTAAAAACTAAAACCTTTAAATTAAAAAAATTATTTTTTGCTCTTCAGTTTTGAAAAAATGAGACTATCAATATTTGAACTTCTCAGTGAGCTATGCAAGATTGCTGCAATGCTAATTGCTACGTATTGATATTTAATGAGCAGTTTTAAGACCCTTAAATCTTAAATTCTTGGAGAGCTCAAATACCTGAAAACTACTAGTTCTTAACAAAAAAAGTGGGTGCTTGCCATAATGAGTTTCTAGAGCATTTTTATATTACCTGTCTATAAAACAGAACCTTCTGTAATGCATAAACACTACATGTTATCTTAGTTGTTTTGACCATGCTTCTGAAACCCCAATCTTCCAAGATTGATCAAATAACTACAAAGGAGAGAAAAGATTATGCAGGGTCTGAAAGAGCTACTGTGGGAAGTAGCCTCTACAAACAGTTGATGAACTATATTTGGAAAAATGCAGATAAGGTCTTGCCTTACTCCAGTGGCGACCTTTAGTTCTTTTAGGCCATGTATCTGCCTTGATGGCTGCTCATAACACATTTTATTTTCAACTCCAAACTTTCAAGGAAGCATACATTGCCATTCATTTCACAATATGCCCTATTTCTAGAAGTCAGAACATTCTTCCCAACTTATGCTTCACTGTCCTGGTCTCAGGAGAAATGGAGAAAAGTAGTTCCTGAATATTCATTCTCTTACCTACAGACTATCAAATAATATTGTTTCAACTCCAACAACCTGTATGTTTCAGATGCTACTGTTTTTAAATGGTGGCACCTATGTTACATATTTCCTCTTTTATCATTAGTCAGGAAGCTGAAAGTTTATTTCTGTCCAAACTGCAATGCACATTCTTTATGTTTATTTTGGGATACAACTATTGTAACCTCTTCGTTACTACAGTATGAATATTTATTTTATTGGTCTTCTTTCATTTGAGTCTCTCATTACGAGCTGTCAGAAATCTTTGGGGAAGTGGTCGGTGCATAAATAATAAATTGATGAAAGAATTCATGATTAAAAGAAGATAGAATTCATCACTCTATTCTTCTGCTAACATATCAGTAGTGAATATCAAAGGCTACCTTAACAATTAGCATATCATCTATTACTTTATATAATTTTGCATCCCAAAATTTGCCTCCTTGATTTTTATTTCATTATTAAATATAGGGGAGACTCCCTTATGGAGTTAATATTGTCCCAAAGAGCTCCTATTCTCTTATGGATTTAATCTTACCAAAAAAGAGGTTTTCAATTAGAATAGCAAAAAGTTTCTTCAGGGAAAAACTTGAGAATATAATGGGAAAACTGATGGGTCAATCGTGGGTAACAAATAGAAAACATGTGTAGAAGACCCCAGGAAGATATGTGCACCCCCAAGTTGTCAGTCTTTTAGGGTGTATTCACATGTACACCTGTGCACACAGACCCTTCCCCATATGCACACCTGAGTATAAAAATAAATAAGCAGACCCCTCCATTAACAATTTCACTCTGTTTTAGGCTGGGGCTGAACTTTGGAAGCTGATGAGCAAAATTGTTTCCCATAAAAGATAATTTCA